>NC_051391.1:16882394-16884894 GCF_015228065.2 Penaeus monodon | reverse complement strand
TATAAAAAAAAAAAAAATTGTGGCTTATTGATTGTTGAATACATTTTTCGAGAGATTGTTTCAGTCATATGTTATTGATTGTTGAAAATATTGGGAAAATAGTTGAAAACAAAGAGAAATTTGTTATTCCAAAATCTTGAACGTTGAAAACAAAAGGCAATTGTTCAGTTGCAAAAAAAAAGAAAATATTATCGTTATCTTTATGATAATAATAATGATAATAATAATAATAATAATAATAATAATAATAATAATAATAATAATAATAATAATAATAATAATAATAATAATAATAATAACAATAATGACAATAATAATAACAATAATAATAATGATAATAATAATAATGATTATGTTTAAGATAATAATGATATGGTATTATTATTATTTAAAAATATCTTTGTTGCGATATCGGGCACTCTCTTTGTATCTTCCTCCTATTTTTTTGTTATTTTTCCTCTTCATTTTTATCACCATTATTGTTATTGTTGTTATCATTATTATTTTTTTTTTGTCTCTTCTCATCATTTTCATCATCCTTGTCATTATCATATCCTTATAATCAAGGTTATAATACCCATCGCCATCGTCATTAGTCATATGACAGTGCAATACTAGACTTATAGTGAGTGTGATGAAAGTGATGATGTTGATTACTGTTGCTAGTAAAGCTGCTGCTGTTGCAACAATGATGATGATAATAATAATATTGATAATAATAATGAAAATGATAATGACAATAATATGGTATAATATAAATGATAATTATGATTATTGATAAAGATAATGATAATGATTATAACAATAATAATATGGTTAATTTTAATAATGATAACAGACTAAAATCATGTTAATGATAATAATGATGGCAATAATGATAATAGCAATAGTGAACATAATAATAATAATATTAATAATAATAATAATAATAATGATAATAATGATAATAATAATAATAATAATAAAGGTAATAGTTTAGTAATAATAATGATAATAAAATAATAATAATAATAATACTGATAACTATAATAATAATAATAATGATGATGATGATAACAACAATAACGACAAATGCAATAACAAAAATAACAATAATGATATTATTATTATTTTTATTATTATTATTATTATTATTATTATTATTATTATTATTATTATAATTATTATTATTATTATTATCATTATAATTATTATCATTATAATTATCATATCATATTATGAATAGCATATAATCTTTATCTTTTTTCATGATCATATCGAATATCATCATAATTTTTATTATCATCATTATTATTATTAGTATCAGCATCATTATTACATTTCGATATAATGGTAATGATTACCATTATCATCTATATTATTATTATTAGTGACACTGTGTATAGCAAGAAAGATACTACACTCTGGGATTTAATTTGTAAATATTACCTTCAAGAAATTGTTAGTTTCAGTGATCTTGTCTGTGATAAGGAAATAGATCGGTCAGCTGTGAGGCCAAAATAAACAGTCCATATCTCGTGCATTTCTTGAACAAAAGGAGTAAAAGGCAAACTAATGGCTTGAGAGCATAACGCTTATTCTCAGCGGCGCTTTTAAATCCATCTATATGAACGCGAAAGAGAAGGAAAGTCCTCATCTCCATGACGTAAACCGGCACAGCTGGACCAAACAGCTGGTGTAGGGCAGCGGGTGTCATGGTCTATGATGTAAATAGCGTGCATGAAGCTATGTTTATCTCAACCGACGGCTACATACTGGGGAAATGCCCTTCGAAATCTTCCTCCTCGTTTTCTGTGAGGTGTATTTTGGTCCAACATATCATTTTTTTAAATATATTTTTTATGTTATTATTTTTAGAGACATTATTGATTTCCATATATTTTTTGTCGCTTTCGACAACCTCGCCTTTCAGTTTCGTCTTCTCCCTCTTCTGCTTCTTGTCTGGGCCTTCAGCACCTTAATTATTAATGTTGAGATATAGCTGTCATACATACATCGGCACTTACCTGTGTGTGCGTGTGCGTTTGTATGGACGAGCAAGTGTGTGTATGTGAGTGTGAGGAGAGTGTTTGCTTACACCTGTCCCGTGCTGTCATCTTCCAGGGGCCTCTCTATCTGTTGTTGGGGTCGTCTGTTTGTTTTTATCTCCCCGTGACCACCTCCGCCCACTCCAGGAGGTCGACATTGTGCTTTTCTCACGCCCACCTACCAGCCTTCCGCCCACCCACTGCTAATATACCGCCCATCTCCCTGCCTCATGCCCACCCATCGGCTCCCAGACCACCTAACGCTTTTACATCTTTTCACGAGAGGCTGATAAACGTCCTATATACTTCACCCATCAATTTCCGAAATGCTGTTACAAAGGCACTATTAGAATTATTATCAGAATCCTTTTAAGGGCAAAATCTACCCCATGACAACACGTGTGCAAAAAATACCCCTTTTCTATAGCTACCACTCACACCATTTCCGGTTTCACGTGAACTCAACCCCAGCC
>NC_051391.1:16864894-16867394 GCF_015228065.2 Penaeus monodon | reverse complement strand
AACGTAGAGGGTCAACTGAAAAAGAAGAGGAAGAGGGAAAGAGGGGATAACGCTGAAGTGCGGGAGGGAGAGGAAAAGAAGAAAAAAAGAGAGAGAAGAGAAGAAAATTACTCGGAACATATACATTGGTGGATATCAGAAGCAAAAAAATCTTTTTGTATGACTAAATACTCAAAAATAAGTAAACTATAGATTTAAGTGCGTCTATCAGGAGTGTTTAATCACGTATTCATGCACGTGTGAATAGCCATGCATTTAAAAGTCACGAACAAGTTCAAAAAAATAAAAAAGGAAAAAAGTTCGACCAGCCCATGAGCCGAGTGAGACATTTCGAAGCAGCGAACCGAGCTAAGTGAAGCCGCGGACGCACAAACAAACACCTGGCCGAACCAACACCATTATCGCTGTTTATGAAGGTTCCCCGAGCGTATGTCCACGTGCTTGACGACACCCGCACGCATTAATCATCGGGACGCGACTATTTACTCTAAAAACGTTCGGGCATAAGGCTCACTTTCCCCTGTTCGAGTGGCGATTGCTTGCCTCTCGGCAGCCGTGAGAACCATAAAAAAAAGAGAAATAAAATCTGGAATACGTGCCGAAGGCGTCGTTGTTCATGCTGTCGGCTTCCTTGGCAGGAACCCCGATTCGTCACGAAAGCGAATTTTGGGCATAAATGAAGGGCTTTGTCGTAGAATTCCATTAGTGAGAGCGTTCCCGGTGGCGACAGGCATTAGTGAAATGCTGGTGGTATTTACTTAGGGAACAGCTAACTTTAGGTAAAAAAGCACATAATACAACAGAAAGTACACACACACACGCACACACACACACACACACACACACACACACACACACACACACACACACACACACACACACACACACAATATATATATATATATATATATATATATATATATATATATATATATTATATATCTATATCTATATCTATCTATCTATCTATCTATCTATCTATCTATCTATCTATATGTATACAGACATACATATATACATACACACATACACATGCATGTATGTATATGTATAAAAATATATTTATATATAGTACGAAGTTGGGGGTGGGGGTGGGGGTGGAGGGGGGCTGCTCTAGTCACAGAGACTTTATGAATGGGGAGCTTTTGATAGTAAACAAGAGTAATTTTACCTCGTGGGTACGTCCGGACGCGGCTATTTCTGAAGGACGCTGCGGAAGTATCAGTCACGCCGGGGCCCTGCCCTTGGGACCGACCCTCACGCTGAAGGTGGAGCATGACGCAGGGCACTCTGGTGGGCGCGTCGTGTTTGGAATGCCCACGGGTTTGGGGCTAATGAGTTCGATATCTATAAAGGCTTAATGTCTGCGGTCTACGTTCACAAATTTCATGTTCATATATCACGTCCGCAGCTGTAATGTTCGCAGGTGTAATGTTCGCAGATTTAATGTCCGCAGGGCTAACGTCCGCAGGTCTAATGCCCGCAGGTTTAGTGTCTACAAGTCTTAGTCCGTACGTTGAAAGTCCGCAGGTCATGAGCCCACGGCTTTGATGTCCGAAGCTTTGAAGAGTCCCGGATGGACGCTATGGTGTCTGCCTCGTCTTTGCTGAAGAGTGGCCTCGGCAACGAAATTAATAAACGATTCTTAGTATTGTTATCTGAATGAGTTATCTGAATGAGTTATCTGAATGAGTTATCTGAATGAGTTATCTGAATGAGTTATCTGAATGAGTTATCTGAATGAGTTATCTGAATGAGTTATCTGAATGAGTTATCTGAATGAGTTATCTAATGAGTTATCTGAATGAGTTATCTGAATGAGTTATCTGAATGAGTTATCTGAATGAGTTATCTGAATGAGTTATCTGAATGAGTTATCTGAATGAGTTATCTGAATGAGTTATCTGAATGAGTTATCTGAATGAGTTATCTGAATGAGACATGTGTAAAAGACAAAACAGCCACTCTTTTCTATCGGTTAAATTATTCAAACACATGCGACTTTGTCACACGCATGTGTGATAAAGTCGCATGTGTGATAAACTAAATTAACTCAACAGAAGACACATGCACCTGGATATTGTAAAGGCCAGGCACTGAATAATGACATTATACTAATTCATTGCACTGTGCATTTCTTTCACTGTTAAACGTGGCGCCAAGAAAACTATCGTTTAGAGCAGTCGATGATTTAGGCATTTGTGTAGACGCGTATGTACACAAGCACATGCATACCGATACACACACATGCGGTACACATACCCGCGTTCATATACATACACACACGCGCACGCATGCACTCACGCACATACCCTCCCCCTCACACACACACGCACGCACACACACGCGCACACACACACGCGCACACACACACACACACACACACACACACACACACACACACACACTTCCCCCCTCCTCAATGTCCTCTTCGCGTCACAATCAGCGTTGTCATCTGGCTAAAACGCCCACAACTATCACCTCGGGGATCTAGCACGCC
>NC_051391.1:16822394-16832394 GCF_015228065.2 Penaeus monodon | reverse complement strand
ATACTTCATATACGCAGTCGTTATCCGCAATTTCCGCTCAACAAACGACATCAAACGAACCGCCACGGTTCTATCGGAGGCTTCACGCAAAACTTAGATTTGGTGAATTGCGTTACTTCGGTAGCCGACAACTTGACACTTTGATGTAGGTTCAACTATTTTTTTTTTATCATTCCATGGGATCGTTGACACTTTCTATTTTCGTTTTTATGCCTATGTTTTATCTGTATCGTTATTTGTGCCTGCTGGAACTCCTTTAATATGTTTTTTTTTGTGTAGACTGTGTATATATTATTATTATTATTATTATTATTATTATTATTATTATTATTATTATTATTATTATTATTTTTTTTTTTTTTTAGATAGGCCTTTTCCCTCTCTTTTTTACTTTTTCAAATCATGTCTTTCCTTTCTCCCATTTTTTTTTTTTTAGAAACCTCTCTTTTCCAATTTTTTTGCCCCCTTTTCCCCGCCCCCCTCCTCCCCCCCCCCCCTTCTCCCCCCTCTTCCCCCCCAAACCTTCTCCCGTCTTTCTCCCCCCAACACCCCCGGCTTCCTCCTTCTCCGCACCCTCACTCCCTCATTCCCTCCCTTTCCCCTTTTCGCACCCTTCGCTCATCTTCCCTCTCCCTTCCTCCTCTTCCTCTCCCACCCTTCTCTCTTTCCCCTTCTCCCTTTTCTTTTCCTCTCTTCTTCTTCTTTCTTCTTCTCTCTTCTCTCCTCCTTTTCCTTTCTCCTCTCTCCTCCTTTCCCCTCCTCCTCCTCCTCTTCTTCTTCTTCTTCCTCTTCTTCCCCCTTCTTCCTCCTTCTCTTCTCCCTCTCCTTCCCCTCCTCTTTTTCTTCTTCTTCCTCCTCTCCCCCTCTTCCTCCTCCTCCTCCTCCTCCCCTCCTCCTCCTCCCTCCCCCCCCCTCCTCCCCTTCCCCCCCCTCCTCCTTTTGGGTCCTTTCCCCCCCTCCTTTTTCTCCCCCCTTTCCTAGCCTGGGGGTTTTGGAAGGAGGAGAGAGGAGGGGGGTGGGGAGGAAAGGGGAATTTGGGGGGAGGAAAGGGGGGGAATAGGCTTTTAAAAAAGGGGGGGGGGGGAGGAGGGAGGAGGAGGAGGAGGGAGAGGGAGGAGGAGGAAAGGAGGGGAGGGAGAGGAGGAGGAGGAGGAGGAGGAGGGGGGGAGGAGGGGAGGAGGAGGAGGAGGATGGAAGGGGGAGGAGGAGAAAGGAGGAGGAGAGGGGGAGGAGAGGAGGGGGAGGAGGAGGAAGGAGAGGGGAAAAAGGAGGAAGGGGGGGAGGAAGGGAGGAAGAAAAGAGGAGAAAGAAAAAGGAAAAAGAAGGAAAGGAAAGGGAAGGGGGAAAAAAAAAATTTAAGAAAGGGGAAGAAGGAAAGGAGGGGGAAAGGAGAAACGGAAAAGAGAGGAGGGGAGGGAGGGAAAAAATGGGGAAGAAAAGTAAAAAAGAGGGAAAAAAGGAAAAAAAAGGGGGAAAAAAAAGGAGAGGAAATGGAAAAGAAAGGAAAACGGGGAACGAGAAAAGGAAGGGGGGGGGAGGGGGGGGGGGGGGGGGGAAAGGAGATAGGGAGGGGTGGCGTTGGGGGGAAAATATTGGGGGGTTTTTTCCGGGGGGGGGGGGTCACCCCCGGCCCCAAAGGGGCCCCCCAAAGGGGAGAAGGGTTGGAGGCCCACGAAAAAGGAAAAAATGAGGGATGGAGGCTTAGAACACTGTGAGAATGTTAAGAAAGGGAGAACCAACAAGAAAAAAAGGTGATATTCCCCAACTAGAAGATCAAATGAAAGGTTGAATGAGAAATAACCAGTAACCCATTTCTACGACAACCGAGCAATTTAAGCAAGAACAGGAGAAAGGAAGAATAATCCGGTAAAATAAATAAAAAGAAGAAAGAAAAGAGGAAAGGAAAGGAAAGGAAATAAAAAGAAAGTAAATGTAACGAAAAATCAAAATTTAGTAACTATCAACATGTAATTTGCCGTAATGGACTAATGTTGCCGAGAGAATAAATGCTAAAACGCATGTAAATAAACAAGACTTTAGAACAACATATGGATATAAAAGTCTTAAGAACAGCATGTGGATAAACAAGACTTTAAAATGCACGTACAAAGCATCTTTCACTAAGGTACGACAATGCACATCCACCGATAATAGAAAACGGGGAATCGTAGAAAACGGGAAGAAGGGCTGGCCGGTCACTCCTCGCATCGGGCCGCCTGGGATCTCGACAGGGAACCGCTCTGGCCTCTAATAAATCATGTCTCTCCCCTCTTTCTTCTCCTGTCCCTGCCCCTCCACCCCCCACGTCCCCTCACTCACCACTGCCCCTCACTCATAACGGAGATAATGTCACCCTCCAGCCCATACCTGCCCCTCACCCGTGCCCCAACATACGTGGGAGATGATATATGCTCCCCTTGCCGACGCACTGTTTTCATCCCCTCTTGCCTCCGCACGTGTTTTAAGCGCACACGAACATTTGCACACACGTACACAACGCTTGCATACTTCATTGCACATGTACGCTCTGGCTCCTGCGTCTGAATACTTTTATAATTATAGGTAAAAATAAACGCACACACAGAGGCATAGACACACACACACACACACACACACACACACACACACACACACACACACACACACACACACACACACACACACACACACACACACACACACACACACACATGTACCCATCCACAAGTAGACATGCATTAATTTAATTTTAAGCCTTGTACACAAACACATAAGGGCATTAAACCTCTCATTAATAATGGCGATGAATATGTCAATTAGACGGCAAAGGAAGCAAACTTGTTACCGTTTTCTTTTCCGGCAGACAAGTATTAAAAGGGGGGTAAGGGGGCACTAATGCATTTTCCGGTATCTTTCTCCAGATGCATTTATAACATAGTGTAACAAGCAGACAAAACATGGGAACTAATTAGCTACAGTATTACCTAGACTCATCCCTTCTGCGACACGTCCTTGGGCATGTGAGCTAATGACAGGAGTGACTTGGAAGTTTGCAAGATGTGATCGAATCATGTTTGCTTCTCGCTGCGAAATCGAATCCAGGTCTAAAGTTTGTTTGACGTCTGTATTCTTTTGTATTATGGACCTTTTAATGATAATAAGGAAGATCATAATAACATCACGGTGGAGATAACCACGAGAAAAACAGTAGTTTTGCAAGTAAATAATTGAGGTAGTTAAGAAAACAGTAGTAGTAGTAACACAGTCTAAGTACATGGTATACCTCCGAAGGACAAATATCTATTGAAAGCAAGAGTTAGATAGGCATATATATATATATATATATATATATATATATATATATATATATATATATATATATATATATATATATATACATATTTATATATATATACATAAAGATAGATAGAGAGAGAGAGAGATGGAGAGATAGAGAGATAGATAAAGAAAGAAAGAATGAGAGAGAAAAAGAGATAGAGATAGAGATAGATAGATAGAAAGATAGATAGATAGATAGATAGATAGATAGATAGATAGAAGATAGAGAGAGAAAAGGCATATGAGACAGACAACAACAATTCACACTTCAGTGAACTAACGCACATTATACTTAGTGCCACTAAACCAAATGCCAACAATAGTCATCCCACCACTTTTGTATCGAGAACGAACTAACCGATAAAGAAGAAGAAGAGAAGGAGGAGGAGGAGGAGAAGAAATCGGCATCTTTCAATCCCCTTTTAAGAACACTTTTCTTTTTTTTTTTACTCCCCGCCCATACGGTCACTAGGGGTGGGGGTGGGGGAGAAGGGAGGGCATTGGGTACTTTCCTCAAAGGTGGAATATATAACGCTTTAGGACCATGACACTACTGAGGTAAGATTTACAGACTTCTCATCATGGATTCTGTGTGATTATTAAAGTTGTCTTTTCGCACACACACACACACACACACACACACACACACACACACACACACACACACACACACACACACACACACACACACACACACACACACACACACACACACACACACACACACACACACACAACACACACACACATACACACACACACAAACACAAACACACATACAAACACATTTAAAACTACACACAAAAATATATTCTAAAATATATTCTAAATTTGACTTATGATATGTTCCTGACTTAATATGGCCTGCACTATCATGGATAACATATCGTGCTTACTTTAACACCGTGCGTCATGTTATTACAAGGATTAAGTACATCTTATGAGTGATAAATCAAACTATGGGCTTTCACATGCCAGTACGAAATAAAATGCATCGTGCTTATTCCCGTATCGTATATATATATATTTTTAAGTCGGACATTTTATCATCCTCCGTTCAGTATTGCATGACCGTTTTTCCTCACTTTCCTTCAACACATTTCAGATGTCTTAGCATATTACATCTGATTAAATCTTGATTATGCAAAACATGAAACTTGAATACTCCGCCGGCCAACGTTCAGATCAAACTCTACGGGTCGACACTGCCCGTTTCACTGCCTCTTGCCACAAAGGCTCCAATGACGAGAGAATTTTCAGTCTTACGAACATATTACCGACCATGAAAATAGAAAAAAGGAATGATTATATAAATACGATTATATAAATGAACAAGCGAATAAATATGTGAATAAGAATAAACAGATAAACTAGTAAATACATATACAGTAAATAAACCAATGAAACACAAGAATATAACCATTACGAGATTCACTCTTGGCTTCGCTTTTATCGTGTATTAAGACGAAAGTGAAGGTGTGAGGAGTTCAGTGCGGAGGAAGCAAGGGGACGGTGCGTTTAACACGACGGACCAAGGTACGATGAGAAGAGGGGAGGGGAGCGTATATGGAGGCGGGGAAGAAGAGGGGAGGCGAGACAGGAGGGATGGAGTTAGGGGGGATGGAGTTGGGGAGATAGGGAGGGAGGGGAGGAGAGGGAGGAAACGAAGGGAAAAGAAGAGAGGGAGTACGAGAGGAAAGACGGGAATTGAAAGAGTGAGAAGTAGGAGAAAGGGGGAGAAGGAAGGAGGAGGAGGAAGGGGATCGTGAATGAATGAAGGAAGAGATGAGGGGACGGGAAGAGGAGAATGAAAGGAGTAAGCCAGGAAGTGAGGGGAACAGGAAGGAAAATAAAAAGCTGAAAATGAAAGGGGGAGGCGCGGGGTAAAGGTGGGTGAGGTGAAGAATCGGTAAGGAAAGACGGGGGCAAAGAAACGTGAAGAAAGGAAAGAGGGAACGGGGGAGGCGAAGGAGAGAAGAAAGGAGAGGGAGGGAAAATGAGGAGAGTGAAAGAGAGAGAGAGAGAGAGAAGAGAGAGAGAGAGAGAGAGAGAGAGAGAGAGAGAGAGAGAGAAAAGAGAGGAGGAGAGAGAGGGAGAGAAGAGAGGGAGGGAGAGAGGTAGACAGAGAGAGAAAGAGAGGAGGGGGAGTGGAGAGAGAGAGAGAGAAGAAGAGGAGAGAGAGAGAGAGGGGAGAAGGGGGAGAGAGAGAGAGGAGAGGGAGAGGAGAGAGAGGAGAGAGAGGGGAGAGAGAGAGGAGAGAGAAGAGAGAGAAGAGAGGAGAGAGGAGAGAAAAGAGAGAGAGAGAGAGAAGAAAAGAGGAGAGAGAGGGGGGGGGGAGGAGAGAGAAAAAGAAAGAGGAGAAAGAGAGAGAGAGAGAAGAAGAGGAGAGAGAGAGGAGAGAGAGGGGGGGAGAGAGAGAGGCCCCGAAGAAGAGAGAGGAGAGAGAGCCCCGGGGGAAAAGAGAGAGAGAGAGGAGAGGGGGGGGGGGGGGGGGAAAAAGAGAAAAGAGGGAGAGAGAGGGGGGGGGGAGGAGAGAAGAGAGGAGAGAGAGAGTGAGAGAGAGAGAGAGAGAGGGAAAAGAGGGGCGAGGGGAGGGGAGAGAGGAGAGAGAGGAGGAGAGAGAAAGAGAAGGAGAAAGGAAAGGAAAGAAAAGAGAAAGAGAGAGAGAGAGAGAGAGAGAGATGGAAGAGATAGTACGAGAGAGAGAGAGAGAGAGAGAGAGAGAAGGAAGAAGGGGAAGGAAAAAAGAAAACGTGATAGAGAGTACTGGAATGATATGGAACAGCTGGAGTTTGGAGTAGTTTGAAACTGTGAATGAAAGAGTAAACAACAAAGTTTATATATAAATCCATATGTGTGGGACAGTAAGGAAATATGTAGATGTTATTGTGATTTACGAGAAAATCAAAGAATGACAAAATTTAAGCTTCACCAAATAACTAAATAACTTTGGGGCACAGATGGTAATTCCGTGCATGAGTATTAGTGTACGAGTATGTATAAGAGAATATTCATTTACTCATATACTAATACTGGACATGGGGATCTCCGGGTAAAACAGTTGAACATGCGAATCAGCTGACTGGTGCTTGAGCAAGAGCGTGAGTTAGCCAATGAATGAGAGAGAAAGGGACTGGGTGCCAGGGAGGAGGAAAAGAAAGATTATGTATCTCACAACAGGTGGGAGGCGGCGTGGGGAGAGAGAGAGAGAGAGAGAGAGAGAGAGAGAGAGAGAGAGAAAGAGAGAGAGAGAGAGAGAGAGGAGAGAGAGAGAGAGAGAGAGGACGAGAGAGAGGAAGAGAGAGAGAGAAGAGAGAGAGAGAGAGAGAGAGAGAGAGAGAGAGAGAGAGAGAGAGAGAGAGAGAGAGAGAGAGAGACAAACAGACAGACAGACAGTAGGAGGCAAAAGATATATTGAAATGAGAAGAAAATGAGAAAGTAAAAAGAGAAAACCGAGGATGAGAAAGAGACAAAGAAAAAAAGGAAGAGAAAGAGATGTGAAAAGAGAGGGTGAACATTCAGGAAATGCCGAACTGGGTAGTTATTGGGTCGGGGGGTCGTGGGGGTGGTCGTGGGGAGGGTCATGGGGGTGCCATGGGGGTGTCTTAGGGTTTTACAGAAGACCCATTCATAAAGTCAACAGACGTGGGCATGAATGGGGTCGTATGGTGGCACGCGAAGTAGCATAGATGTTAATTTCGTAATTTTCTCGTACGTTATTATCACTGGTATAACTGATTACTTTTTCTTCATTTCTTTTACCCTTTTGGTTTTACTTTGCGTATCTGATGTTTTCCCGACATCTATCTCTTTAAAAATTGCTATATAGTGAATTACTGTATACAGACTGAGTGGACAATGAATACAACCTTTGAGTTGTAGAGGGAGTGGCTGGATTGAGCGTGAGAAGGCGGCCAAGATAATGATAATGATGATAATTATAATAATGACATCACAGCATTAGCATGTGTATGTCTAATAGCATGCGCCCTAGACTGACGGAAGGAGATAAGGATGTCTTATGAGGCTACGACGTCCTCAACAATATTTCGTGTTGAAAACTCCCCTCAATCTTGTAGGGAGTAGCAAGTGCGCATCGCGGTGGGCGTGCGGGCGGGCGTGCGGTGATAGAACGAAGGGGCAGGATCGTATGCAGAGACTAAGAGATCGTAAGTACGAGGTGATACTTATAAATAGCCGAGCTGCTTGTGAGGTAACAATCTGATTAATTGAAATCTATTAATACGACGGAATGCCCTGCCAGCGCTCGGAAGTTCGTAATGGCAAATGATTTTTCGAGGGGCGATGTCTCGAGGTGTGGCCGACTTACCTGGAAGTGACAGCCTGAGGCCTTCTGCATCACGCTGATCTCTCTTATTAATAGGCGCCAGTAATTAACATCATGTGGAGGGAGGAGGGAGAGGGGGGTGAGAGGGGATGAGGAAGGGGTGGTTAGAGGGAGAAGAGGAGGGTCGAAGGGGAGGAGAAAGGAGGGGCGAAGGGGAGGAGAGAGGAGGGAAGGGGGGAGAAGGGAGGAGGGGTGAAGGGGGTGGGAAGGGGGTGTGAAATGCGGGGATGAAAAAGGGGGTGTGGGTCGAGAAGGTTAGGAAGGGGGAAGGAGTGAAGAGAGCGAAACGGGAGATGGAGGTGGGAGAAGAGCGAAGGGGATAAAAGAAAGAAGTGGTTGAATAGGAACGGAATGTTAAAGAAAATAAAGATAATATAAAAAGGGGGTGCGAAATAGGGGGGGGAGGAGGGAGATGAATTGATGGGCATGAGAAGCGGGGCGGAGGTTGGGGGTATGGGTATGATGGCATGAAGTTACTACGATGATTCAACACCTCGGCTGACTCAGGCAATTAGCGTGGGAACCGAAAATACCCCCAGGGACCGACGACAACAAACGCGGGGAGTTTAGCTCGAAAAGGCCCGCCGAAAGGGAAGGCGCTGGCTGCGTGTCGATGGCCCTTGATGCCGAAAGGGCGCCGAGGCCTGACTGGTGCTTGGCCCTCGGTACTCCTCGACGGGCTGAGGCGAAGCTGTACTC
The DNA here is from genome assembly GCF_015228065.2 of Penaeus monodon. Classification (NCBI taxonomy): domain Eukaryota; kingdom Metazoa; phylum Arthropoda; class Malacostraca; order Decapoda; family Penaeidae; genus Penaeus; species Penaeus monodon. The sequence continues at coordinate 16,824,029 of NC_051391.1, read as the reverse complement.
GAGGAGGAACAAGCCAAGAAGTCGCACTTAATTTAGAATGTTAAGGAAGGAGGGGAGAGGGAACGGGATGGGAGGGGAGGAGGGAAGGGAGGAGGAGAGGGAAGGGAGAGGGAGAGGGATGGGAGGGGGAGAGGGAAGGTAGGGGGAGAGGGAAAGGAGGGGGAGAGGGAAGGGAGAGGGAGAGGGAGAGGAAAAGGAAGGGGAGAGGGAAGGGAGAGGGAGAGGGAAGGGAGGGGAAGGGAGAGGGGAGGAAGGAGGGAAGGGAGGGGCAGAGGAAAGGGAGGGGAGAAGGGAGGGGAAGAGGGCGTGGAAGAGAGGGAAGGGGGAAGGGAGGGGAGGGGAGGTGGGGAGGGGAGAGGAGGTGGGGAGAGGGAAGGGAGGGGAAGGGCGAGAGGGAAGGGAAGGTAGGGAGTGTAAGGGAGGGGAAAGGGAAATGAGTGGGAAGGAGTGGAGGGGAAGAGAGGGGAGGGAGGAAGTAGTGCTAATGGTTAGAGTGGGGGAGGGGGGTCTTTGACACTGGGGGGGTGTAGAGGAAGGGGGGAGAGGGGGTCAGCGAGGAAACAGCCCAAGAGACAGACCGGATAAACGGGACAGAAGGTGCGCCCAACATGCCTTAGCGGACCATAGTAAGACCGGAAGTCAAGACGTTCTTGCGAGGTTTCTTGCACGCCGCACACGCGCCCGTGCCAGCTCCATTCATTCACTCATTCACCTCAGAAATTATGAATGGGCGAGCGGGTAAACAACGAGAGACTGATGAATGAAGATCTCCAAGGGGAAAGCGGGCCAGACGCCACTGACAAAACGCAACAATAAGATCCTGCGGTCCGATTTAAGCTCTGAAACTTGGCATTAATAATGTTATCTCGGGGACCAACGCGAAGTAACAATGTGAAGTTCCCCTTGACAAAATTTACTTGCCGAATTTATTTGTGTTGCTTAAGTGGCCCGTTGTAGCGAAGATAAGCCAACTGGGGCGCGCTGGGGGTGGGGAGGGGAGGGGTGGGGGGGGAAGGGAGTGAGAGGGAGAGGGGGAAGGAGGGAGGGAGGGATGGCGGGAGGGAGGGAGGGAGGGAGAAGAAGGGAGGGAGGGAGGAAGGGAGGGAAGAAGGGAGTGAGGGGGGGAGGTAAAGGAAGGGAAAGAGGGGAGGGAGGGAGGGACGTAAAGATGGGAGGGAGTGAGGGAAAGAAGAAGAGGGGAAGGAAGTAGGAAGGAAAAGGGAGGTAAAGAAGAGATGAGAGGGGAGGCGGAGGGGGGTGAGGGAGGAGGTCGAGAAGGAGGGAAAGAGGCAGGGAGGGAGGGAGGAATTTGGGGGGGGTTCAGGGAGGGAGGGAGGAAAGAAGCTAAAGGAAGTGAGTGGGAGAGAAAGAGAGAGAGAGAGAGAGAGAGAGAGAGGAGGGAGAGAGAGAGAGGAGGAGAGAGGAGAAGAGAGAAGAGAGAGAGAGAGGAAGGAGGAGAGAGGGAGGGGGGGGAGAGAGAGAGAGAGGGGGGGGGGGGGAGAAAGATATATATATATATATATATATATATATATATATATATATATATATATATATATAGAGAGAGAGAGAGAGAGAGAGAGAGAGAGAGAGAGATAAGGAAAGAGAGAGGGAGGAAGAGAGAGAGAAGAAAGA
>NC_051391.1:16807394-16814894 GCF_015228065.2 Penaeus monodon | reverse complement strand
TGGGAGTGCTGTACGTGCTCCAGAGGTTGTACTTGCTCAGGCCAGTGTACTTGTCCCGTGGGTGTACCTCGGTGGGTGTAGTCCCACAGGTGTACCTCGATGGATGTAGTTCCGTGTGTGTACTCCTGTGGGTGTACCCTGGTGGGTGTAGTCCCGTGGGTGTAGTCCGTGGGTGTACTCCTGAGGGTGTTCTCCGGTGGGTGCCTCAAGCGAGATCCTGAAAGGTTACTAACGCTATTCTACACATTCTTTAGAGAAAAAGAAAAAGAAGAGAGAGAGAAAAAAATGTTGCAAAACCCGGTGCAACATTGCAGACCCAAGATTACACTGACAATGCACAGATGACGAATAAAAGTAAAAAGACTTTTATGAATTAAATACTTATTTTCCGTCGAGGGTAACTCTTTTTTTTTCCTTTTTTTCGTTTGATGAACTCATATCTCTATATCTATTTAGAGAATGTACGTATAAATGCTATGTATTCACTAGAGGAATATGAAAATACCGCTTCAGAAGACACTTTTCTTTGTCATCAAAATATGGCACGCAGAAAACAATCACCTATTTATCTATTTGCCACCTATTCTCCTGTTCACTCATTCTCCTGTTCACTCATTCTCCTGTTCACTCATTCTCCTGTTCACTCATTCTCCTGTTCACTCATTCTCCTGTTCACTCATTCTCCTGTTCACACATTCTACCATTCACATAGTTCGCCTGCCAATTTATCCTCCTTATCTTATATTCTCTCATTCACTACTTTCTCATTCACATATTTTCTTATTCACCTATTCTCCCATTCGCCTATTCTCCCATTCGCCTATCCCCCCATTTAATTATTCTCCCATCGCCTATCCCCCATTTAATTATTCTCCCATTCGCCTATTCTCCCATTTAATTATTCTCCCATTCGCCTATTCTCCCTTTTAATTATTCTCCCATTCGCCTATCCCCCCATTTAATTATTCTCCCATTCGCCTATTCTCCCATTTAATTATTCTCCATCGCCTATTCTCCCATTCGCCTTTTCTCCCATTTGATTATTCTCCCATTCGCCTATTCTCCCATTTAATTATTCTCCCATTCGCCTTTTCTCCCTTTTAATTATTCTCCCATTCGCCTTTTCTCCCATTTAATTATTCTCCCATTCGCCTATTCTCCCATTTAATTATTCTCCCATTCGCCTATTCTCCCATTCGCCTATTCTCCCATTTAATTATTCTCCCATTCGCCTTTTCTCCCATTTAATTATTCTCCCATTCGCCTTTTCTCCCATTCGCCTTTTCTCACATTTAATTATTCTCCCATTCGCCTATTCTCCCATTTAATTATTCTCCCATTCGCCTTTTCTCCCATTTAATTATTCTCCCATTCGCCTTTTCTCCCATTTAATTATTCTCCCATTCGCCTATTCTCCCATTTAATTATTCTCCCATTCGCCTTTTCTCCATTTATTATTCTCCCATTCGCCTATTTCTCCCATTCGCCTTTTCTCCACATTTAATTATTCTCCCATTCGCCTATTCTCCCATTCGCCTTTTCTCCCATTTAATATTCTCCCATTCGCCTATTCTCCCATTTAATTATTCTCCCATTCGCCTATTCTCCCATTCGCCTATTCTCCCATTTAATTATTCTCCCATTTGCCCATTCTCCCATTAAAATATTCTCCCATTCGCCTATTCTCCCATTTAATTATTCTCCCATTCGCCTATTCTCCCATTCGCCTATTCTCCCATTTAATTATTCTCCCATTCGCCTATTCTCCCATTCGCCTTTTCTCCACCATTTAATCATTCTCCAATTCCCTATCTCCCTTCGCCGATTCTCCGATTCGCCTATTCTCACCATGTCGCCTATTCTCCCGTTCGCCTATTCCCCATTCGCCTATGTTCATTCCCTATTCTCCCATTATTATTCTCCATGTCGCCTTTTCCCCATTTAATTATTCTCCCATTTAGTTATTCTCCATTCGCCTTTGCTCCATGTTAATTATTTCTCCCGATTTAACTTATTCTTCCTTCGCCTTTCTCCCATTCGCCTTTTCCCCATTATTATTCTCATTCGCCTATTCTCCCATTTAATTATTCTCCATTTGCGCCTATTCTCCATTTAATTATTCTCCCATTCGCCTCATTCTCCTTTCGCCATTCTCCCATTTATCATTCTCCCTTCGCCTATTCCCCATTCGCACTATTCTCCCATTTAATTATTCTCCATTTGCCTTTTCTCCCATTTAATTATTCTCCCATTCCACTATTCTCCTATTTTAATCACTATCTCCCATTCGCCTACCATTCGCCTTTCTCCCTTTAAATTTCCATTCCTATTCTCCCATTCGCCTATTCTCCCATTTAATTTTTCTCCCATTCGCCTATTCTCCCATTTAATCATTCTCCCATTCGCCTATTCTCCCATTCGCCTTTTCTCCCATTTAATTATTCTCCCATTCGCCTTTTAATTATTCTCCCATTCGCCTATTCTCCCATTCGCCTTTTCTCCCATTTAATTATTCTCCCATTCGCCTTTTCTCCCATTTAATTTTCTCCCATTTATTATCCCTCTCCCATTCGCCTATTCTCCCATTCGCCTTTCTCCCATTTAATTATTCTCCCATTCGCCTATTCTCCCATTTAATTATTCTCCCATTCGCCTATTCTCCCATTCGCCTATTCTCCCATTTTACTATTCTCCCATTCGCCAATTCTCCCATTCGCCTATTCTCCCATTTAATTATTCTCCCATTCGCCTATTCTCCCATTATTTCTCCATTCGCATTCTCCCTTCCCTTAATTTTCTCCCATTCGCCTTTTCTCCCATTTAATTATTCTCCCATTTAATATTCCCCATTATATTCTCCCATTCGCCTATTCTCCCATTCCCTATTCTCCATTCGCCTTTCTCCCATTTAATTATTCTCCCATTCGCCTATTCTCCCATTCGCCTTTTCTCCCATTTAATTATTCCTCCCATTCGCCTTTTCTCCCATTTAATTATTCTCCCATTCGCCTTTTCTCCCATTTAATTATTCTCCCATTCGCCTATTCTCCCATTCGCCTTTTCTCCCATTTAATTATTCTCCCATTCGCCTTTTCTCCCATTCGCCTTTCTCCCTTTAATTTCTCCATTCGCTATTCTCCCATTTAATTATTCTCCCATTCGCCTTTCTCCATTAATATTCTCCCATTCGCCTTTCTCCCTTCCCTTTCCCATTTAATTATTCTCCCATTCGCCTATTCTCCCATTCGCCTTTTCTCCCATTTAATTATTCTCCCATTCGCCTATTCTCCCATTCGCCTTTTCTCCCATTTAATTATTCTCCCATTCGCCTATTCTCCCATTCGCCTTTTCTCCCATTCGCCTATTCTCCCATTCGCCTATTCTCCCATTCGCCTATTCTCCCATTCGCCTATTCTCCCATTTAATTATTCTCCCATTCGCCTTTTCTCCCATTTAATTATTCTCCCATTCGCCTATTCTCCCATTCGCCTATTCTCCCATTTAATTATTCTCCCATTCGCCTTTTCTCCCATTTAATTATTCTCCCATTCGCCTATTCTCTCCCATTCGCCTTTCTCATTTAATTATTCTCCCATTCGCCTATTCTCCCATTCCCTATTCTCCCATCGCCTATTCTCCATTATTATTCCCCATTCGCCTTTCTCCCATTCGCCTATTCTCCCATTCGCCTATTCTCCCATTTAATTATTCTCCCATTCGCCTTTTCTCCCATTCGCCTATTCTCCCATTCGCCTTTTCCCATTCGCCTATTCTCCAAGCTATTCTCCCATTCGCCTTTTCTCCCATTTCATCATTCTCCCATTCGCCTTTTCTCCCATTTAATTATTCTCCCATTCGCCTATCCCCCCATTTAATTATTCTCCCATTCGCCTTTTCTCCCATTTAATTATTCTCCCATTCGCCTATCCCCCCATTTAATTATTCTCCCATTCGCCTTTTCTCCCATTTAATTATTCTCCCATTCGCCTATTCTCCCATTACTTTTCTCCCATTGCCTATTTACTCCATTCGCCTATTCTCCCATTAATCATTCTCCCATTCGCCATTCTCATTCGCCTATTCTCCCATTCGCCTTTTCTCCCATTTAATTATTCTCCCATTCGCCTTTTCTCCATTCCCTATCTCCCATTAATTATTCTCCCATTCGCCTTTTCTCCCATTTAATTATTCTCCCATTCGCCTATTCTCCCTTCGCCTTTTCCCATTTAATTATCTCCCATTCGCCTATTCTCCCATTCGCCTTCCTTTAATTATTCTCCCATTCGCCTATTCTCCCATTTAATCATTCTCCCATTCGCCTTTTCTCCCATTTAATTATTCTCCCATTCGCCTATTCTCCCATTTAACATTTCCATTCGCCTATCCCATTCGCCTTTTCTCCCCATTTAATTATTCTCCCATTCGCCTATTCTCCCATTTAATCATTCTCCCATTCGCCTTATTCTCCCATTCGCCTATTCTCCCATTTAATTATTCTCCCATTCGCCTATTTCTCCCATTTAATTATTCTCCCATTCTCGCCTATTCTCCCATTCGCCTATTCTCCCATTTAATTATTCTCCCATCTATTCTCCCATTCGCATTATTCTCCCATTTAATTATGTCTCCCATTCGCCTATTCTCCCATTCGCCTATTCTCCCATTTAATTATTCTCCCATTCGCCTATTCTCCCATTTATCTCCTTTTCTCCCATTTAACTATTCTCCCATTCGCCTATTCTCCCATTTAATATTCTCCCATTCGCCTTTTCTCCCATTTAATTATTCTCCCATTTAATCATTCTCCCATTCGCCTATTCTCCCATTTAATTATTCTCCCATTCGCCTTTTCTCCCATTTAATTATTCTCCCATTGCCTATTCTCTCCGCCTATTCTCCCATTACTTATTCTCCCATCGCCATTCTCCCATTCCCTATTCTCCATTTAATCATTCTCCATTCGCCTATTTCCAATTGCACCATTAATTATTCTCATTCGCCTATTCTCCATTTAATCATTCATCGCTTCCGATTGAAATATTCTCCATATCGCCTATTCTCCAAAATGATATTACAAATCGGAAAACGAGTATGTCCCATTTAATTATATCTGCAGACGACATAATTTCTCCCATTTATTATATCACATTCGCTATTCGCCAATTCGCATATTTCCATTAAATGATTTCCATTAGCCTATCCCATAATATCTCCATTCGCCTATTCTCCCATTTAATTATTCTCCCATTCGCCTATTTCCCATTTAATATTCTCTCCCTTTCCCCATCCCTTTCTCCCATTTAATTATTCTCTCGCCATTCCATCACCTTTCTCCATTTAATTATTCTCCCATTCGCCTTTCTACAAAAAAAAAATTCCCTTCGCCTATCCCTTTAATTAATTCCCCAGTCGCATTATCCAAATCGGCTATTCTCCCATTTAATATTCTCCCATTCGCTTATTCTCCCTTTATTATTCTCCCATTCGCCTATTTTCCCATTAATTATATCCGCATTCGGCTAATTCCCATTGAAATATTCTGCATTCGTTCCTTTAATTCTCCCATTGCCTATGTCGCACATTTAAGGTATTTCGGGCATCGCCTATGTCCCAGGATTCCAGCCTGTTTCTCCCATGTAATTATTCTCAATTGCGCATTCTCCCATTTAAATTCCATTGCCTAGTCCCATTCGCTATTCTCCCATTTAATAGCGCACAGTCGCCTAAATTCCATTTAAATTCTCCCATATCAGGGGGACCTGGTTCTCCATTTGGAATGATCTCATTCGCTATTCTCCATTTAATTAATCTCCGATTCGCGTATGGGATCACCAGCCTTCCAATTAATTAGCTCCATTCGCCAGCTTCTCACCTTAACATCATTCCCTCGCCTTTCTCCTATATCCCATTGGCCTTTCTCCATTTAATTGTCTCCCATTCGCCTATCTCCCGCAGTTTACATCATTCGTCCAAATTCGCCTTTTCACCCATTTATATTCATTCGCATCCCATTCGCCTTTCTCCCATTTAATATTTGCCATTCGCCTTTTCTCATTTAATTATTCTCCCATTCGCCTTTCTCCCATTTAATTATTCTCCCATTCGCCTATTCTCCCATTCGCCTTTTCTCCCATTTAATCATTCTCCCATTCGCCTATTCTCCCATTTAATCATTCTCCCATTCGCCTATTCTCCCATTTAATTATTCTCCCATTCGCCTATTCTCCCATTTAATATTCTCCCATTCGCCTATTCTCCCATTCGCCTATTCTCCCATTTAATTATTCTCCCATTCGCCTATTCTCCCATTCGCCTTTTCTCCCATTTAATTATTCTCCCATTCGCCTATTCTCCCATTTAATTATTCTCCCATTCGCCTATTCTCCCATTCGCCTATTCTCCCATTCGCCTATTCTCCCATTTAATTATTCTCCCATTCGCCTATTCTCCCATTCGCCTTTTCACCCATTTAATTATTCTCCCATTCGCCTATTCTCCCATTTAATCATTCTCCCATTCGCCTATCCTCCCATTCGCCTATTCTCCCATTTAATCATTTTGCATAACTTAGTACATGACTTAATTTGACAATAATATAGCTATGAATTTCTATAAATGATAAGGAGAGGGGGAAGAAAAGGGGTATGAAGAGGAAGAAAAAGAACAAAGAATCAGAAAAAGAAGAGGAACAAAGAATCGGAAAACGAAGGAGAGGAACCAGGAATAAGAAAAAGAGGAGGAGAAAGAGGAAATATAAGAATAAGAAATAATAAAAGAAGAGGAAAAAGAGGAAATATAGGAATAAGAATCAGGAAAAGGGAATAAGATAACAGGCATAAGAACAAGAATAACAAGAAAAGGAAGAAGAATAAGCGTAAAAATAGAATCCTACCCCTTTACCCATCAAAATATCTCGCCGTTTTTTTCTGCCATCAACAAACCCCAAATTTACCCCTATTTTCGAAAAAAAAAAAAAAATTCCCCCCCCCTTTGAAAAAAATTGCAGAAGAGGGCAGTTAGCAACGGCAGGTCCTTAAAGTCTGCCCTTGATTTATGAATGAGCCAATTTGTCGTAGAAAACGGGCGGCGTAGGAGTCATGGAGAAGAGGGGGGGGGGTAGGGTAGTGGGAGAGGGAGGGGGGGAGGCGGGTGGAAGGGGAATGGGAGGGGGGGGGAAGGGGTATGGGGGAAGGGAAGGAGGGAGGGGGGAAGAATGGGTGGCAGGGGAGAGGCTGTGAGGAGGGGGGAGTGGGAGAGAGGAAGAAAGGGGGGAAAAAGAGGAAAAGGAAGGAAGGGGGTGGGGAGTGGAAGGCATAGTAGGCATAGGAGAAAGGGAGGAAGGAAGGAAGGGTGAGAGAAAGTGTGGAAGGGAGAGATTGAAGAAAGAGGGAAGAAAAAAGAGGATAGGAGGAGGTGGGGAATAGAAAGAATAGTCCAATTAAAAGGAAAGTGATAGGAGAAACGGAGGAGAAAAGGAATGGAGGGGAAGAAGGAAAGAAA
>NC_051391.1:16797394-16802394 GCF_015228065.2 Penaeus monodon | reverse complement strand
AGGGAGAGAGAAGGAAGGGGGAAGAGGAAGAGAAGGGGGAAAGAAAGAGAGAGAGAGAGAGGGGAGAGGAAAAGAGAGGAAGAGAAGAGAGAAAGGAAAAGGGGAGAGAGAAAGAAGGGAAAGGGGAAAGGGGAAAAGGGGGGGGGGGAAGGTTTGGGGGGGGGGGGAGGGGAAAAGGGGGGGGGAAAAAGGAAAAAAAAAGAGGGGGGAGGGGGGGAGTGGGGGGGAAAAAAGGGGGGGGGGGGGGGGGGGAGAAAAGGGGGGGAAAAGGGGAAGAGGAAAGGGGGGGGGTGAAAGGGGGGGGGGAAAGGGGAAAAAAAAAAATTTTGGGGTTTTTTAAAAAAAAACCCCCCCCAAAAAAAAACCCCAAAAAACCCCCCCCCCAAAACACCCCCCCCCCCCCCCAACCCCCCCAAAAAAAAAAAAAAAAAAGGGGGGGGGGGGGGGGGGGGGGGGGGGGGGGGGGGAAAGGGGAAGGGGGGAAACGAAAAAAAAGGGGGGGGGTTTCCCAAAAAACCCCCTTTTTTTACCCCAAAAGGGGCCAAAAAAAAAACCCCCAAAAAAACCCCCCAACCCCCCAAAAAAACCCCCCCAAAAAACAACCCCCCCCAAAAAAAAAAAAAAAAAACACAAAAAACCAAAAACAAAAAACAACACAACAAACAAACCAAAACAAAACACCAAAAAAACCCCAACCCTTTTCCCCCAAAAAAAATTAAATTTTTTAAAAATTTTTTTGACCCCCAAAAAATTTTTAAAATTTTAAACACCCTTTTTTATAAATTTTTTTTAAAAAAAGATTGGGTTTAAAAAATTAAACTTTAAAAAAAAAATTAAAAAAAAAAAAAGGGAAAAAAAAATAAAATTTATTCTAAAAATAAATTTTTTCCACCCAAAAAAAAAGAAAAAAATAAATTTTTTAATTTTAAAAGGACAAAGGGGTTTTTTTTTTAAAATAAGGTTTTGGGTTTGTTTAAAAATTTTTTTTTTTGGGAAAAATTTTTTGTTGGTTAAAACAAATTTTAAAAAAAATTTTTTTAGGAAAATAGAATGTTTTTTAAAATTTTAAAAAAAAAAAAAAAAAAAAAAAAGGGGGAAAAACCCAAAAAAAAAAAGGTTTTTTTTTTTTTTTTTTTTTTTTTTTTTTAAGGGGAAACTTCCTAAAAACCAATCCTTCCCCCCCCCCCGGAAAGGGGAAAATTTTTTGGGGGGGGAAAAAAGGGGGGGGGGGGGGGGGGGGAGGGGGGGGGGGGGGGAAGAAATTAAAGAATTTTTTTTTTGGAAATTTTTTTTTTTTCCCCCTTTTTTTTTTTTTTTTTTTGGGAAAAAGGGGGGAAAAAAAAAAAAAAAAATAAAAAGGGGGGGGAAAAAAGAGGAGGGAGAGGAGGGGAGAGGAGAGAGAGGGGGGGAGAGAGAGAGAGGAGGGAGAGAGAAGGAGAGAGAGAGAAGAGAGAAAGGGGAGAGAAGGGGGAAAAGGAGAGGGAAAAGAGGGGAGAAGGGGAGAGAGAAAAAAAGGAAAAGAGAGGAGAGAGGGGAGGGAGAGGGGGGGTGGGGAAGAGGGAGAGAGAGGAGGGAGAGGGGAGGAGGGAGGGAAGAAGAAGAGAGGAAGAAGGGGGGAGAAAGAAGGAGAGAAGGGGGAGAGAGAGGGAGAGGGAGGAGAGAGAGGGAGAGAGGGGGGGAAAAAGAGGGGAAAAAGGAGGTAAAAGAAGGGAAGGAGAGGAGAGAGAAAGGGGAGAAGGAGAGAGAAGAGAGAGAGAAAGAGAAGGGGGGGGAGAAGGGGAAGGGAGAGAGGGAGTGAGAGGAGAGAGAGAGAGAGAGAGGAGAGAGGAGAGAGAGAGGGAGAAAAAGGGGGGGAGAAGAGGGGAGGAGAGAAGAGAGAAGGGAAAAGGGGGGAGGGAGAGGAGAGAGAGAGAGAAGAGAGAAGGGGAGAGAGGGGAGAGAGAAGAAGGAGGAGAGGAGAAGAGAGAGAGGAGAGGAGAGAGAGGAGAGAGAGGGGGAGAGAGAGGAGAGAGAAAAAGGGGGAGGGAGAAGAGGAGGAAAGGGGGAGAGAAGAGGAAGAGGAAAAAAAGGGAGGGGAAAAAAAGAAAAGAAGGGGAGAAAAAAAAGAGAGAGAGGAGAGAGGAAGGAAAAGAGAGAGAAAAAGAGAGAGAGAGAGAAAGAGAGAGAGGGGGGGGAGAAGGAGAAAGAGGAAGAGGAGAGAGGGGGGAGAGAGAGGGAAAGGGGGGAAGGGAAAAAGAGGAGGAGGAGAGGGAGGGGGGGAGAGAGGAAAGAGAAGAGAGAGAGAGGAGAGGAAAGGGGGAGGGAGGGGAAAAAAAGGAGGGGAAAAGAGAGAGAGAAGGGGGAAGAAAAAAAAAAAAAAAAAAAAAAAAAAAAGGGGGGGGGGGGGGGGGGGGGGAGGAAGGGGGGGGGAAAAAAAAAAAAAAAAAAAAAAAAAAAAAAAAAAAAAAAAAAAAAAATAAAAAGGGGGAAGGGGGAGAGAGAAGAAGAGGGAAAAGAGGGAAAAGAGAGAGGGGGAAAAAAGGAAAGAGAAGAAATTTTAAAAATTTTAAAAAAAAAAAAAAAGGGAAAAAAAAAAAAAAAAAAAAAAAAAAAGGGGGGAAAAAAAAAAAAAAAAAAAAAAAAAAAAAAAAAAAAAAAAAAAAAAAAAAAAAAAAAAAAAAAAAAAAAAGAAAAAGGGGGGAAAAAAAAAAAAAAAAAAATTTAAAAGAAAAAAAAAAAAAAAAAAAAAAAAGAAAAGAGAGAGGAAGAGGGAAAAGAGGAGGAAAAGAGAAGGGGAGGAAGAGAGAGAGAGAGAGGAGAGAAGAGGAAAGGAGGAAAAGGGAAAAGAAAAAAAAGGGGGGAAAAGAAGAGAGGGGAGAGAGAGAGAGAGAGAAGAAGAAAAGAAAAAAAAAAAAAAAAAAAAAAAAAAAAAAAAAGAAAAAAATAAAAAAGAAAAAAAAAAAAAAAAAAAAAAAGGAAAAAAAGGGGGGGGAGAAAGGGGAGAGGAAGGGGAAGAGGAAAAAGAGAGGGGGAAAAGAAAGAAGAAGAAGGGGGAAGAGGGGAAAAAGAGAGAGAGAGAAGAGAAAAAAGGGGAGAAGAAAGGGAAAAAGAGGAAGGGGGAAGAAGAAGGAAAAAAAGAGGAAAAGAGAAAAGGAGAGAAAAAAAAAAAAGGAAAAAGAAAAGGGAAAAAAGGGAAAAAGAGGAGAGAAGAGGGGGGAGGGAAAGGGGGGGAAAAAAAGAAAAATAAAAAAAAAAAAAAAATTAAAAAAGATTAAAAAAATTTAAAATTTTAAAAAATTAAAAAAAAAATTTTAAAAAAAAATTTTAAAAAAAAAAAAAAAAAAAAAAAAAAAAAAAAAAAATAAAAAAGGGAAAAAAGAAAAAAAGAGGGAGGAAAGAGGGGGAAAAGAAAGGGAGGGGAAGAGAAGAAAGGAGTAAGGGAAAAAGGGGGGGGGAAGAAGGGGAGGAGGAAAAAAAAAAGGAAAAAGAAAAAAAAAGGAAAAGGGGGAAAAAAGGAGAAAGGGGGGGGGGAAGGAGGGAAAAAAAAGGAAAAAGGGGAAAAAAAAAAAAAAAAAAAGGGGGGGAAGAAGGGGGGAGGAGGGGGGGAAAAGGGGGGGAGAGAGAGGGAAAAGGGGGGGGGGAAGAGGAGAGAGGAGGGGGTAAGGGAGAGAGGGGGGGGGGGAGGGGAGGGGGAAAGGGAAGGGGAGGAGGGGGGGGGAGGGGAGGGGGGAGGGGAAGAGGAGGAGGGAGGAGGAAGGGAGAGGGGAGGAGGGAAAAGGGGGGGGAAGGGGGGAAGGGGGAGGGAAGGGGGGAAAAGAGGAGAGAGGGGGGGAGGGAAGGGGGGAGAGGGAGGGGGGAGGGGGGAAAAGGGGGAAAAGGGGAAAAAGGGGGAGGGGGGGGGAAGAGGGGAAAAGGGAGGGGAAGGGGGAGAGGGGGGGGGGAGGAGGGGGAGAGAAAGGAGAAAAAAGGGAGAGAAAGGAGAAAAAGAGGAAAGGAGAGAAGGAGAAGAGGAGGGAAGGAGGAGAGAAAGGAGAAAAAGAGTAAAGGAGGGAAGGAGAAGAGGAGGGAAGGAGGAGAGAAAGGAGGAGAGAAGGAGGAAAGGAGAAGGAAAGGCAAGGAGGAAATGACTTGGATAAAGACGGGGAGGGGAGGGGAATGTCTGGAAGAGGAAAGAGAAGAGAGAGAGAGAGATGGAAGAGGAACAGCGGAGAGAAAGGGTGGGAAGAGGTAGGACGGTGTGTTAATGATACCACCCTTTTTATTCAATTAACTTTTTTTTTTTCTTTCTTTTTTTTTTGCGAAATACCCGCTAATTTCTCGCCGCGATCTGACCACTCGTGATGACGGACAGTGTGAGGACGTTTCATTCACAAGACGCTCCTGCGAGGACTGTGATTTGTGAATTACCAAGGGCGCCGACCAATGAGTCTTGGAATTCGGATGTGAGTGAAAAAAGTCCTTTTCTGAAACCCCTGTGTAAGTAAAAGTATATTAGTAATATTGTTAATGTCTTGTGACCTAGAGTTAAGGATTTAAGCCATACACATATACACATATATACATACACACACACACGACACACACACTCACACACAGACACACAAATACACGGAAGCACAAGCAGACGGAAATGCAACGCTAATTCTGACCTAATTATAGGTACGACGCCTCACAGCAATATTGCACTCTGAGGAACACCAAGTGGCCTCCGCCGAAAGCCTCCCGCAAGGCTGTCGTCGACGACCCTGGCCGCTCCGTCCCTCGACGCCTCGACGCCTCGACGCCTCCCCTCGCGAGAAAACGTCCGCGAAAACAGATGCGCGCGAATACACGCACGTAAAAGCGCGAAAAAGCAAATGCACGCACGCATACGCATACGCATACACACGCACAAACATACACACGCACACACACACACACACACACACACACACACAAACACACACACACACACACACAAACACACACACACAAAACACACACAACACACACACACACACATATATATATATATATATATA
>NC_051391.1:16779894-16784894 GCF_015228065.2 Penaeus monodon | reverse complement strand
ATTGCTCGTACGTGAGCGAACGTTGTTTGTCATTCTTTCAGATTTAAAAACGCTGATATAAATAAGTGTTCTCGGGCTTCGGGGGGAAAGTAGGTACTGTAAAGTAAATAAAGTACAAACAAGAGAAGGCGCAAGGACTATGAAGATCAATAAAAAAGAAAGAAAATAAATCCGGAAGATTAGAAGACTGAGAACGAGTGACTGACGTGTAATTTGTGCCGGATGTGAACGAACGTGTTGATGCGGGAAACGGTGGTGAACGAGGAGATTTGTATATATATATATATATATATAACTTTTTTCTACTCTAAAAGTTTCGTAATTTAGCGTTATTTTCTTTCTTTCTCGGTTCTTAAACTAATTTATGGCATTCCTTTGCCGATTTTTTCGCTAAAAGAAAGCGTCATTTTGCATTCATGAACCAGAAGGTGACGTCATGAAAATTCTCCATTATTGACTTGCACATTCTGGCTTCAATGTCGTTATTTCTTATTGCAACTCTGATGAGTTAATGAATATAACAGTAAAGCGATAATGTTATCACGACTGTGATATAATCATGAAAGTAGTGTAATATCAGTAATATTGTAAAATCATTATGATCATAAGCGATGCAGTTAATCATCATTATGATGCCTATGATGGCCATACTAATGACGGCGGTAATAGCGGCGATGAACATGATAATAATGACAATAATTATGACGGTGGGCATTTTTATAATGATGATGGTAATGAAAGTAGTGATAAGGATGATAATTATGACAAAGACAATAATATCAAAGAGGATAAGGCCAGACATGAGTAGCGTTACTCGATAATAAAGGACAGGGAAGCGGGAAGCACGAGAGAAACTCAAGGTCAGAAAGCGGGAGGGTTGGGGGGGGGGAGAATAGGGGTTGAGAGAGCGTTATACACACATACGCACACACACATACATACATATATATATATATATATATTATATATATATATATATATATATATATATATTATATATAATATATATATGTGTGTGTGTGTGTGCGGGCGTGTGGGTTGTGTGTGTGTGTGTGTGTGTGTGTGTGTGTGTGTGTGTGTGTGTGTGTGTGTGTGTGTGTGTGTGTGTGTGTGTGTATGTATGTATGTATGTATATTAAATCTATCTATCTATTTATCTATCTATATGTGTGCATGTATGTATCTACCTACATATACATACACACACACACACACACACACACACACACACACAATTATATATATATATATATATATATATATATATATATATATATGTATAATATATATATATATATATTATATATTATATATATATATATATATGCATATATATACACATAGATATGTATATATATGCATATATATATATAAATATATATATATATATATATATATATATATATATATATATACACTTACACACGCACACATATATGTATATATATGAGTATTTCTATATATACATAAATGAACATATACATATATACAACATATATATATATACATATATACAAATACATACATACATATATATAAATCATATATATTTATATATATATATAATTATATATATAAATATATATATATATGTATGTATGCACACACACACAGCACACACACACAACACACACACACACACACACATACATATTATATATATATATATATATATATATATATATATATATATATATATATATATACATACATATATATATATATATATATATATTTATATATATACATACATATATATGTATATCTATACGTATATCCTTATGCACGTTTGCAGTGTTTGGATACGTAAACTTTGGCAAAGGAGGAACCCGTGAAAGGGCTGGCAGGTCGTCACCGCTTATTTGCACGCAAGCGCTTTGTCTCGTCATCTGCGGATTCACCACCTGGGGGGGGGGGGAGGCAAGAATGTGACCGCGGCAGTTGGTGAGGGTACTCTGTCTGCCTCTCCTCTCTTTGCACGTGCAAATGCAAAAGCACACGCCCACGCACATGCACACGCACGCGCACGCACACTCACACGTACACGCACACACACACACACACACGCACACACACACACACACACACACACACACACACACACACACACAGCACACGCACACACACCACGTAACACACACACACCACACGCACCACGTACAATATAACACGCAACATTCAACACAAACCAACACAATACACACACACACAAACACAAAACAACACACACCCAGGGTGCACACACACCAAGCACACCACAACGCACAACGCTAGATACAACGTACGACGTAAAAACGACCCACACACACCACCCAAACACACACAAAACACACAAACACACACGCATAATAAAAGTTAATAAATATATATATATATATATATATATATATATATATATATATATATATATATATATAACACCAGTGGTTGCCATGGGTGGCAAGCAGCCCAAGTCAAGTGCTGTCCCAACCGATAATAAGAGAATGATTACTAAAAAGTAACCAGGCACTCATCCTGAAAGGAACTGGGACCCTACCACGTACTCATCCAAGAGCATCACAACATGAAAACTACAATAAGTATCATGCTGTCACCACGGCGCTCAAACATGACCTACCGTAAAGAGAAATATATAATTATTATATATATTAATATATATAAATAAATATTATATATATATTATATTATTTATAATTATATAATATATATATACAACACCATACACCAAATACACACAGATGGCAGGAACAGTTGCAAAGAATCAATTATCTTGCCTCCGAAATAAGAGTGTTTGTGTTATAATGCTCCGTTGCTCGAGATTTGTGTTCACGGCCTCGCGCACACAATGTCCCGTTTCTTTTGAACTCTCTCCTTTCCCTTCTCTTCTCCTTCCCCTTCCCTCTCCTTTCCCTCTTCTTTGCTCCTCTCCTTCTCCCTCTCCTTTCCATTCTCCATCTCCTTCCCCTCTCCCTTACTTCTCATCTTGGCTCTCTCCTTCCCCTCTTCCTTGCTCCTCTCCTTTTCCCTCTCCTTCCCTTTTCCCCTGTTCCTACCTCTCTCCTCATCTTCTCCCTTCCTCCAGCTCCTTCCTTTTCTCTTTTCTTCTTCCTCCGACGTTCCCTCCCCGCTCCCTTACCCCCTCTCTCCCCTCCACCCCTATCGCCATCTGTCCCCCCCCCTCCCCACCGCCTCTTTCCTCTACCTGTCACTTCCCTTTTCCTTCCAACCTCTCTTTCTCCCCCGTACGTCTCACAACCTCCTTTTCTTTTCTCTCTCCTTTATTTCCCACTTCTTCCCCTTCAAAGAGAGGAAGAGGACGAAAGAGACAGAGAGGGCGAGAGAAGAGAGAGAGAGAGAGAGAGAGAGAGAGAGAGAGAGAGAGAGAGAGAGAGAGAGAGAGAGAGAGAGAGAGAGAGAGAGAGAGAGAGAGAGAGAGAGAGAGACAGACAGACAGATAGACAGACAGAGACACAGACCAAAGAGAAATAGACCGAGAGAAAACAAAAATGAAAAAGACCGTCAACTGAAAATGTATATTCGCCTATTTATCCTCTGCTGTTCCGCACTCCGGCCTTTTCTTGACTCGAGAATAAACCCAATTTATATCACATTACTGCCGCGCAAAAAAAGAAAAAGAAAAAAGAAGGAAAAAAAGGAAGAGAGCGAGAGAGAGAGAGAGAGAGAGAGAGAGAGAGAGAGAGAGAGAGAGAGAGAGAGAGAGAGAGAGAGAGAGAGAGAGAGAGAGAGAGAGAATGAGTGGTGAAAGAAAGGGTAAGAGAGTGGGAAGTGGAAGGGAAGAGAAAGGAGGAAAGGGAGAATATAAGAAAAAAAGAAAATAATAAGAAGAGGAAAGAGAAGAAACGAGGGTACGAAACAAGAGAGAAATGGAGGAAGTGAAGGAAATGATGAAGAAAGAGAGACGATGTGGATGAGGAAGGCGAAGATGATGGTGACAATGAAGAGAACACGAAGAGGAAGAGGGAAAAGATGAGAAGAATAAGAATAGCAAAAAGAGGAAGAGGAGGAAAGCAAAGAGTGGAATTGACAGTAATGATAATGATAATTATTATACTAATGATAGTAATAATAATGATGATGATGATAATAATAATAATAATAGTAACAACAACAATGATAATGATAATAGCAATAACAACAATAATAATAATGATAATGATAATAATAATAATAGCAAGAATGTTATGAGGGGAAAGAACGCGCGAGGGGAGAGAGGGGACCGAGGAAGGAGAAAAACCCACATTCATAAGAGCCGGCAGCAGCCTCCGCCCCCCCCCCCCCCTCCCCCAGGGATCAAACAATGGCTGACAGGAAGTAGTCCCGCGGGCCAACAAAAACACAATAAAAGCTCGCCACTCTCGGGACGGAGCTGTCATCGCACGAACAAATTGGCAGTCTTAAACGCTCCTAAACAATAAACATGTTTGAAACAATAGCAGACGGGCGCGCGGCGTATGTACAGGTGCTGGGGAGAGGGGAGAGAAGAGAGGGAGGGGAGAGAAGAGAGGGAGGAGAAAGGGGAGATGGGAGAGGGGAGAGACGCGAGGAAAGGGGAGAAAGAGAAAGCGGCGAGGGGAAGGAGCATATGTTCTCTTAAGTAAATTTCATCGTCTCTTTGAAAACATGACGGACCGATGCACGTTCTGCTGGGGGACAATAGCATTAGCTCAGGAACGCCACGCATGCGTCTGCGAGGAGTTACAAAAACGCGGGTAAACAACGGCGCAGCGTTTTTACAAGGGGGGTTCGGCCACAATGAACGGGTTCCATTTGTCAACACGGCTGTAATGAAGAGTATTGTCTTGAGGTGTGTAATGCTAACGTGGAGGAAGGCTGAAGAGGAGATGATGTTGATAAAAGGGGGGAATGAGGTGGCGGTGGAGGAGGAAAAGGTGGTGGAGTTTTAGAATTAAGTAAGAAGGAGGTGGAGGATAAAGTTTATAAGGAAAATAAGAAGGAGGCAAGGGAGAGGCGGTGGAGGA
>NC_051391.1:16762394-16774894 GCF_015228065.2 Penaeus monodon | reverse complement strand
ACAATATTTGCCACTGAATAAAAATGAATATTAATGTCATCTCCGAGTGCGCCTCTCCCGGTCTTAATGACACTTTTTGCCCTTAATAAGGATCGATAATAGATTATGATTCTTTGAAAATCCATTCGCGGGAATTAAAGATTCATGTTCAACTGTAAATGCCATTACGTTTTGAAGAAAGCGATTTATCCTCCTCACTGAGAATCGAAAATATGTCAGTGAGATCCACTAAATGAGAAGAAATGAGTGAGGTCAAGTTGTGGATTTTAGGCTTAAATCCATTTTGTATAACGTGTATATGTTATCTGTTTATTTATATCTTTATTTTTTTTTCATTGTATCTAATTCGCCAATCTAGCAGCGATATGGATTCGAAATTATTCTCGATTTTACCCTTCCCTGCGAGATTTTTTTTTTCTCAAATCCTGTGTAAGTATATTCCACCTGGAGAAAGCTAGTGTCATCCTCCTCTTCCCCTCCCCCCTCCCCCCCTCACACTCCCCTCAAACAAGACCCGCTTTACTCCCCTTCCTTATCTCCCCCTTTTCCATTTTGTTTCTTACCTCAAACATCTCCTCTTTCCTTTTCCCTTCCCTTTATCCGTCCCCTTTGCCCCTTTTCCCAAACTCGCACTTCGTCCCTCCTTCTGCCCACACGAAACTCATATCTTTTTCCTGCCCTCCCTCTATCCCCTACCCCTACCCCTATCCCTATCCCTACCCGCACCCCCAACTCACCTCTTTCCTCCCCATCCTCTCCTTCTACCCACACTAAACTCACACCTCTTCCCTTCCCCTTCGCCTCCTCTCGTTCATTTCTACTCCCTATCCCCTACCCCACCCCTAATCCCAACTCACACCTTATACATCCCCACCCCCTTGCCCTCCCTCTCCCCTCCCGCTCCTTTCTCTCCTCCTTCCCTCTCCCCTCCCCATCCCCTCTTCCCTCTCTCCTCCCTACCCTCTCCCCTCCCTCTCCCCTCTCTCCTCCCTCCCCCATCCCCTCTCCTCTCCCTCTCCCGTCTCTCCTCCCTTCCCCATCCCCTTCCCCTCCCTCTCCCTCACTGAATGTCTCTCGATACATGTTATTGTGGCGCGGCGTTCGCACGTTTGGCTTTGATCTGCTGGCGACGTCCGCGGGATATCAATGGCTGGGTTTGTCGGCCACGTCCCCGAGCGATGGCTATCTGCATGGAATTTAGCGGCTGGAGGAAGTTTATGAAGGAGGGAGTGGTGGTGGGGGGGGGGAGGTGGGAGGGGGGAAAGGTGGGCGGGATCGGTGAAAGGTTGGAGGGGGGTGGGAGTGGGGGGATGGAGGAGATAGGGGAAGGGGTGGAGAAAGGTGGGAGGGAGGTGGGGAAGGGGTGAGAAGGGATGGGTGGGGGGTCACATCATTCATTCCATCCCCCTCCCCTTTTCACCCTTTTCTCTTGAGAGAGAGAGAGAGAGAGAGAGAGAGAGAGAGAGAGAGAGAGAGAGAGAGAGAGAGAGAGAGAGAGGGGAAGGTTGCAACAAGCGTTTTGTTTTATGCCTTCCCGTCCTTGCTCTGGCTCGCAGCCTCCGCAACCTTTCATGGCCACACCCACACGCTCGCAGGCACGCATGTACGCACACATACGAAGTAATACACACACACACACACACGCACACACACACACACACACACACACAAACATAGACATGTATACACAAGTACAAACATACACGCATCAACACTTCCATGTATATATGTCAACACAAAACACATTATTTGCTAGATCGATATCACTTAAAATATCACACCCCCTTTCCCCCGAAATAATTAGAATTTTCCAGTTCTTTACTAACATAAACTGTCTCTCCACTTCCACAATCAGCTTACGCACAGAAATTTTACTTTCCTAATACTTTTGAGTTCCAGTTTGCTCTCTCTCTCTCTCTCTCTCTCTCTCTCTCCTCCCCCCTCTCTATCTATCTATCTTTCTATCTGATTCACAAGCTTTCATTCACCCATCTTCTATCTTCTTTTCGCTTCTCTAGACTTTGATCTGTACTGGTCTTTGCTCTCTTCACGTTTCGTTTGCAGGTGACTTTTCAAAGACCTTCTGCGCCTTTCATGTCTTTCTTACGATTCTCATTGCTTCCTCGGACCTTCTTCTCATTTACGCCTTCCAGTTACTCCAGGGTCCACGTTCTTGCTGTCCTTTTTTTTATAATTCGGTTTCTATTCTTATTTATTTTTTCATTTTTTCAGGCTGCTTTTCCAGGTGGTACCTTTGTGGTTATGATGATGATGATATCGTGTCTGTTGGGGTATCTTCTTTAGACACTTAGTAAGTCTATCAAAAAAGGGGATATGCCTTTTATTTGTCTTGTTGTATCAGCGAAATGTTACGGACGGATTGTGGTGAAGAATTATGGGTGGGTTGTCCTTGACTCAGCAACCCGTGGATCAGATTTTGGTTGAGCTCTAGGCTTGGTGGGTAGATGTTGGGTTGGATTAAGTTGTGGATTAGGGGTAAATTAAGAGGATTTTTTTTTTGTAAAGAGTGGAGGTTTAGGATGGATTGAAGCTAATGGGGGTAGAATACGAGTGAAGATCTAAGTAGATGAAGGCAACGGAACAGTAGTTTTTAGAGGATATCAAAGTAGATGCGTGTAGGTTATTGTGGATTTTAGGTAGATTAACAACTAAATGAGATAGATCACGAAAAGTTTATGGAAGAATAAGATTTAGAAAGCTGAGGGTATACAAAGATAACGGAGAGGTTTGTCCTCACTGAGCGTCTTCTCCTTTTTCGTTTTTGGTGCCCCAGAACCTTGTCTCAAATTTATTTCTGCGCCGTTTCAGTCTCCAAGGTTCTTTGTAATAATCAGCGTAATACTATGTACAATTTTCATAAATCGTGCATTATCCTTATATCCGAATTTTCTTCATATTCTCTTATTACATTATCTGTCTGCCTGTCTTTCTTAACTACCATTTTTTTCAGTTGGAAAATTATTAATCGAGTTAGTAATTTGCAAGGGCCTAACCATAACCATTTCTTCTATAACGCAATAATGAACCTTAACGAATCCACATAAGAGCTACATCATTACAGACGCAGCTAAGAAAAACAAGCTTTATATCATTCTCATTATATGCACCCTCCCTCTCCCTGCGTCCTTTCCCATTTAACACACGCCCTTGAGCTCACACATTCATATTGTCTAGCATTCTCTGTGGCTGGCACTTAGTGGCACTTTTACTTGACCCATCTCTTTCTGCCAACGCTGAGACCTACGCCCCCCCCCCGTCCTCTCGCCTTGGACGAATCTGCATCCTCAGGCATAAATCTTGTTGCCCCGGCTATTGTGTTTTCAAGGCTTGCTCTTTCCTTGGGTTGGTTGTTTCGGACGGTTTTCGTTCTATATTTCCACTGTCGGTGCCATTATGTTTGTTTTTGTTGTCATTTACTTCCACTCTTGTCTCTTCTATTGTCGTTATCACATTATCTCTTCTTTCGTCGTGCAGTGCATTTGGCATATCGTATTTAAAGTACCGTCCTGTTATTTTTGTGATATATATTTACTGTAATTTCAAACAATGTGCATTGTGTGATTTCGTTTTGAATTGTTTCTATCATTATTTTCAGTTGACCTGCATTTCATTATAAATGTATCTGTACAACGTATTAATAAGCTTACTCTTACGGGTCGACCATGGGAAGCTACTAAGCAATGTTGCATGTTGCTGTTTATTGAACATGGGTTAAGTAAACTTTTCTCTTTCTGTCTGCATTTTCAAAGCATCACTATTATATTCACATTCGCTTTTATTATTTTGAAGTGGGCTTATTCCAAGGGAATGCAATATATTTATCTATCATTTGATACTAAAAAAAGAATCATTGCATATTTCATAAAAACTTTAATTCACTATAAACAACCTTGCACTCACACAAGCACGTTTTCTCCTTCCATCCCTAACAAGTGATAAAACAATCACTTATATGCGACGGAGATTGACCATCTCTTTAACATCCACTCGAAAGCAAACATTTAAACTCACACCAGTCTGTTTGTTCAGCCAACACCTTCTTACCTTCTAAATCACTAAGACTCTCACCTACTGGTTGAAGCTATCCATTCACTTGTTCGTCCATTCACATAACCGCTCATTCACCTTCTAAGTCTTCTTTCATTCATGTCCTGGCGTTCACACACACACACCCTTACACACACCAGTGTATTTATAAACGCTTCCACCTTGAGTACGTACACGTGCGGCTCTCCTGTGTATGTTTCATTGTACTAACATATCTCTATCTTTCCTCACTCACATATAGACATACTTACATACACACACTCACTCAAACACGCTTGTGGATCCAAACATGTATGCGTAACCTTCATCCCTGAATGACATTGTAACGGGCGCAGCCACCACCCTGACCACATAAACATCTCGCATCTTTTATAAGAAGAAGAAAAAGGAGGGGGGAGGGGGTTAAGGAGGGAGAGAGAAAGTTTCTCTCTCTCTCTCTTTCTCTCTCTCTCTCTCTCTCTCTCTCTCTCTCTCTCTCTCCTCTCTCTCTCTCCTCTCCCTCTCTCCTCTCCCTCTCTCTCTCTCTCCTCTCTCTCTCTCTCTCTCTCTCTCTCTCTCTCTCTCTCCTCTCCTCTCCTCTCTCTCCTCTCTCTCTCTCTCCTCTCTCTCTCTCCTCTCTCTCTTTCTGTCTCTCTCTCTCTCTGTCTCCTCTCATCTCTCTCTCTCTCTCTCCTCTCTCTCTCCCTCCTCTCTCTCCCTCTCTCTCTCCCTCTCTCTCCCTCTCTCTCTCTCTCTCTCTCTCTCTCTCTCTCTTCTCCTCTCTCTCTCTCTCTCTTCCTCTTCTCTCTCTCTATCTCTCCTCTCTCTCTCTCTCTATCTCTCTCTCCTCTCCTCTCTCTATCTCTCCTCTCTCTCTCTCTCTATCTCTCTCTCTCTCTCTCTCTCTCTCTCTCTCTCTCTCTCCTCTCTCTCTCTCTCTCTCTCCACGATTCTTTTCATGTTAAAAGTCTCGGAAGTAAGAAATCGAGGCGCCTCCTTAGACCAGTTAAAAGAAAGACTTTTCCCTCGCCGCGCTCTGCCATTCACGTTTCTCCTTCTCCTTCCCTTCCCTTTGCCCCCTTCCCCTCGTCCTCCACTTCCTCCCATCTTCCCTCCCTTCCTCTCCCCTCAGCATCTTCCCTCCTCCCACTCTCTCCGCTCAGCATATTCCTTCCCTCCCTCTTCCCTCACCACCCCTCCTCCCCTTTCTCCTTAACATCCCCCTCCCTCCCTCTCCCGCCTTAGCACCCCCCTCCCTCCTCCCTCACCATCCCCCCTCGCTCCTCCCTCTCACCCCTCAGCATCCCTCCTCCCTCCCTCGCCCCCTCACCCTCTCCCTCCCCCCATCTCCTCGCTCAGCATCCCCCCCTCCCCCCTCCTCTCCTCGCTCAGCATCCCCCCTGCAGCTTGCTATGGTGTCATCTGTGCATACACAAATAAAGCAAGCGTGTATTTATAGCCAACAGGGACGCGCTCGATATGTAGAGGCAGCAGCTTCCTTTCTCAAGTGGTGAAGACCCATTCTTGAAATTAATTTGGTGGTGGTGAAGGGAAGTGCGGGCAGCTGCCAAGAAGCTCGTGAATGGAAGAAGAGAGGAGAATGAGACAGAAAAGTAGGGAGGGGAAAAAAGAGAGGGGGGTGGGGCGGGGATGACGGGAGGAGGCGGAGGGAGAAGGGCAAGGTAGAAGGGGAGAAAAATAGAGTTAGACGAGGTAGAAGGTTGGTGCATCGATAAGCAAGGTGGTGGAGGAACCAAAAAAGTGGAGGAGGTAAGAGGGAGAGACATGAACACTTGAGGCCATGAAGAACACGGACAAAGAGAACAGGTGTTATTAGCGACCTTGATGACACCTTAATATTTAATTAGATAAATAACAACGGATTCAAAGATGGAAACACGACGTAAAGTCCTTACTTTAAGAGAGTAAGAGGAAGCTTAATAATCAAAACAATTAAGAACATGGCAACCGGTTCTTCCCCTATCACCCTAAAAAAAACAATATTTCATATAAAAGAAATGAAAATGATAATCTTAGGAAGATTATGAAAACATAAGATGAAGATGTATAATTCAGTTAACGAAATGACGTTTCGGACGCGTAAGGGTGCAGTAATTGTCAAACAAAACCTACTCTCATACTTGCGCACTGTCTTCTGCTCCCACGCGCGCAGGTACTCACTCACTCGCTGAATAAACACTCAGAACATCATGGCTAATATACATTATCTAGTCACACATATGCATATATATATATATATATATATATATATATTAATATATTATATATATATTATAATATATAAATTTGTGTGTGTGTGTGTGTGTATCTATATCTATCTATCTATCTATCTATCTATCTATCTATCTATCTATCTATCTATCTATCTATCTATCTATCTATCTATCTATCTATATATATACATACATATATATATATATATATATATATATATATATATATATATATATTATATATATATACATACACACATATATATACACACGCATACATTCATACACACACACTCACACACACACAAACACACACACACACAAAATGTATATATGTATATATATATATAGTGGGAGAGAGAGAGAGAGAGAGAGAGAGAGAGAGAGAGAGAGAGAGAGAGAGAGAGAGAGGAGAGAGAGAAATCCATCAAATTTTTAGCAAGTTTTGGGCAAAGTTCATTATTGGCCGTTGCACCCATTAGACCGGCAATATAACCTGAAAACTACTATTTCATCTGTATTAGCCGTAAAGACCGTACGCAAAACTATGTACAGTTTTTGTATATAAACTACAGCTACTGCGTAGTATACACACAAACACACGCTATGCTGCAACCATATACCAAGGAAACGCAGACAACAGTGAATGAAAAAAATACGGTTCATAGCAACGACTGGCATTTCCGCGGCAGTGTCACTTGCTGCAACAAGGTGACATCACTACCAAGGGCGTTATTGTCGAAAGCTTTTCGTCCACGCAAAATCATGGAGTTGCAACGGAAGAAGATCACATCACGACCCCTCTATGATTTCTTAATTTTCTATTTTTCCTTACAGTTCAGTTGTTGTTCATCATACATCATTGTGGCCGGGAGGGTTGATGCCCCAGATAAGGCCACAGTAGGTATGCCAAGGATAGGAAGGAGAGAAGGCTGAGGATGAGGCGGGAGGACGTGGATGTGATCGCGCGGGGCATGAGGACCCTCAGTTTAGCGAAAGAGGAGACAAGGGGAGGATTAGGAGCATGGAGATTCAAAGGTCCCGCAGTAGTGTGGGAATAAGATCGGAGTACAGGATACATTACTGAATCCACTGAATGAATATTGTGCGTGATGTCCCCTGTGATGTGATGATGGAGGTCCCGATGCCCTCCATTCGCAGAAGAGAAGAGGGAGAGAATAGTGGTGAGCCGCCATCCCTCTCTCGCCACAATGCGTCGCGCCCCATTGTGATATAATCTCACGCACAAAAGAGTGACATATATAAAGGGGGCGAGAGAACACTCAGTTCCTAAGCGTAGCTAACGTTAATGAGTCAGCTGTTGGCAACTCCCGCAATGCAGCCGGAAGGTGAGGCAGCGAATAACCGGAGGCAACTGCTGGGTTTGCTCCGCATGTAGTTTAGTAGAATGAGGTTCTGTTGGTCAGACCCTCGCATGCATACACGGATGCAGGCCCAAACACACACACACACACACACACACACACACACACACACACACACACACACACACACACACACACACACACACACACACAAACGTCATCATCTGACTGTAATCAAGACCAGAAATCTTAAGATAAAATTAGTATTACCTCGAGTCTCTTTTGAAAACATAAAGGAAATATGCATATCGTGGTCTCAATTATATTCTACAAAAATTACCATAATTATACCTGCAATCAGAAATACATTGGTGCGTGTGTGTGTCAACATAACACCGCATTGCATTCAAAGATCTTAGAATTGATTTTGAATGCACATTATATTGCAATGTCAGTAAATATAATCACTGATACTAGTAATCCGAGATTTATTACGCCATTAGCAATGGTAATCACAACATAATGAGAAGGGAGAAAAGAAAGTGAAAAATAGCACATGAACAGCATTGCAAAAGAAAAGGAAAGAGGAGGAGAAGAAGAAGTATATTAAAAAGAGGTAGGAGGAGATGATGATAATGATGATGAGGGAGAAGAAGAGGAAGAATAAAAGCAAAGGAAATGACAAAAAGCAGAAGCATTATGGAAATAGAAGGATAAGACGGAGAAAAATAGAGAAAAGGATGGCGAAATAACGCATAACAGAATCATAAAGAAGATGAGAAAGAAGAAGGAAGAGGAGGAGGAGAAGAGAAGAAGTAGTACTCAGTAGGAGCACAGAATGTGATTGAAGAGAAGAAGAAGAAGAAGAAGAAGAAGAAGAAGAATTATACATAACAGAAACATGAATTGAAGAATGCGTATAAATGAAGGGAAAAAGAGGAAGAAGTAAAAGAGGAGGAAGAAGAGGAGGAGAAAAGAAAAACAAAAACAAAAAACAAAAACACGAATCATAACATAAAAACAAACGAAAGAAGAAAAGGAAAAGAAAAACGAAAAAAGAAAACCCCCAAAACCCCAAAAACAAATAATAACAATAATATTGACATAACGAAAGAGAATCGCTCCCAGCCGCCACCACTAATTAAGATCACGTCCCGACAACAAAGGCACATCGCGTCGATTGAGACGAGCGACGCCCATAAGGCACACCAGCGTCTCCTTTTCCGAGGCTTCTTGGCTTCGTCCTCGCCGAGTTCTGTCTAATTCCTCGCTTTACGGCTTCGTCGGCCAAAGAATGGACTCGTATGTTTTATTTTTCGCACATTTCGCCGCAGAAAACCCGAGCCGATTAGATCAAGGGGCGGAGGTTGCCAGGGAGTTCATTATTTCGGATTATTTTCTAAAACGAGAGGGGAGGGGGGGTAAAGGGGTGTGTGTGTGTGTGGGAAGGGGGAGGTGTAGGGTAAAGGTGGGTGGAGGGGGAGGTGAGGGGAAGGGGAGAGGGGAAGGGGTGAGGGGAAGGGGTGTGGAGAAGGGGTGAGGGGAAAGGGTGGAGGAAAGGGTGTGGGGAAGGGGTGAGGGGAAAGGATGAAGAGAAGGAGTGAGGGGAAAGGGTGAGAGCAAAGGGTGAGAGGAAGGGGTGAAGGAATGGGCGAGGGGAAGGAGCGTGGTGGGTAGGAAGAGCTGGGGGGAGGGATAGAGGAGGCAAGAGGATAGGGTGAGGGGAAATAGTGAGGAGGAAGGGGGGGAAAAGAGACCTCCTCCCCCTCCCTACCCCCCACCCCCACTCGCTCTAATCTGAGCACGCAAGTAACTTGTGCTTGTCGTCGCTGCCGCTGTTGTTTGTTTGTTTGTTTGCTTTTGTTTTTTCTTTGCTTGTTTATGTGTGTTTATCTTGACCGAGCTACACGACAATGCCCGAAAATACGCGCGGAAGAATATTTCACCCGCCTTTTTTTTGCGCATATACATACACATATTTATTGCAGCCGAAAAAAAAGGACGAGGTCGCTGTCAGATCTCTCAACGGATAGACGCCACGAGGCATCTCAACGAACGCGGTTAAAAGAAAGAAGGGAAAGAAAGGAAAGAAAGAAGGAAGGAAGGAAGGAGAGAGAGGAAGGGAGAAAGAAGGAAAGAAAGAAGGAAGGGAAGGAAGAAGAAGAAGAAGAGGAAGAAGAAAACGGCGTTAGACTTAAAAAGGGTCGCGTTCTTGTAACACACACATGCGAGCACAGACATAGAAGCATCTCGCCGTTCTTGTAAGTCGCAGGCGGATACGTTCGTTCCTTTAACACGTTTGAATGTCGGATTGTCGGTTTTATCAAAGCAGAGGCGGGTGAGGAATCATTTGTTTCTCCTCTCTTCATTTATGTCACGTTTAGTTTTTTGTAGATTTGTGATGGCTGTCATGATCATAATTATGGTGTTGATATTGATGATATCGGTGATGATAGCGGTGATAGAGTTAATTTTTTGTTCAGTAGATATACATACTATAAATATGACAGCTGTTGTCAGCATTACATTTCATCTATAGGACATATTTGACAGATGGAAGAGTCTTAGAATTTTCGAGATTTGTAGTATAAGAGAGCGTATTTAAGTCGATGCTTCATTGTGATACTCTGAAAATCATGCAAAAGCTAGAAAATAACTTAAATAACGCTTCTGATATACGTTTAGATACCGACATATGTTGATGAATGAATAATTTCAGGTCTCTTTCTCTGCAAAAAAAATCTGGTAAACAGTCAAATGCTCTTTGGTAGTCTATACTTCAGACGACTCATATTAGATGCAATATTCCTTTGCGTGATCTGAACAGGCGTCACCAGGGTACTAGAGGAAAACACTTGGGACTTAACCGTCTTCTGCGGACGTGGGTCGCCGTGTGTGAGAGAATGGAGGTCGCTGGGAGAGATCAGTGTGCCAAGCTGTAACTCCCTCTTCTAAACGCGTTCATGTTAGGAGGCCCACGCTCATGTAATTTTTCCTGGATCCCCCAACAGAGAAGCTATACAAGCAGTCCTTCTGGGTGCTTTGAAATATACCACTTGCGACATCTAAAGCGCTGTGTCATGACGAGCGCGTGCATTTTGCAGTATGAATTCTGATCTATTCAGATGGAAGTCTGGTACAATATAATACTAGGTCGCGATAGATCATCCTCCCTCGTAATACATGATGCTTAATGAACATCTGGGAGAGTTTCCAAGGAAGAACAGAAGTTCTTGAGAAATGTTTACTCGTCGTCACAGTGAGATGCCACACCACCGAAGATGCCTATTAACCATCGAAACGTTTGCTGTCGATCCTGGAGACACAGTCACCGTGGCATCAATGTCAAGGAACTTTGACGACGATGAACCTATCTTACCTATGGTTGTCATCCGCCATCGAAAGACAGAGAAATTTCCTCTAGATAAAACTCGAAGGAAAAAGCTTTTAATTGCGTCGGTCTTTAGTGTTCTGTGTAGATGGGGATACACTAAAAAAAAAAAACACGCGATTAAACCCCATTATATAACCGTGAGTTTTCTTGCTCTTCCTTCAATTTTGTTTACATCTATGCTCCTTGTTTTGTTGTGCGTGGGCTCTTTTGCAAGGCTTCATTCACCTTGCCTGATTAGATTAGTTACGGTGCTTACAATGGGAAAATAAGATTCATTAATTCTTAAGAACTACAAGCAAGGTCTCATGGGGATTTAGTCAAGTGCTTAAGTATTATTGTTTTCCCTAATGATGTATCCCTACTTTCGAAAACGATATATTTGCTATTTTATCTCATATATTTTTTTATCTATTCATATAAGATAAATGTTGATCAAATAAAATGAAGCGCTGTAATAGAATGGAATAAAAATGTGACGAGAGAGAGAGAGAGAGAGAGAGAGAGAGAGAGAGAGAGAGAGAGAGAGAGAGAGAGAGAGAGAGAGAGAGAGAGAGAGAGCAAGAGAGATAATAGAGAGAGAGAAGAGAGAGAGAGAGAGAGAGAGAGAGAGAGACATAGAGAGAGAGAGAGAGAGAGAGAGAGAGAGAGAGAGAGAGAGAGAGAGAGAGAGAGAGAGAGGAGAGAGAGACTGGGATATGTGTGTGTGTGTGTGTGTGTGTGTGTGTGTGTGTGTGTGTGTGTGTGTGTGTGTGTGTGTGTGTGTATATATATATATATATATATATATAAATATATATATATATATATATATATATATATATATATATATATATATATATATATATATATATATATACAGTGAGCGAGATAGAGAGAGAAGAATATTTCACCCGCCTTTTTTTTTGCGCATATACATACACATATTTATTGCAGCCGAAAAAAAAGGCCGAGGTCGCTGTCAGATCTCTCAACGGATAGACGCCACGAGGCATCTCAACGAACGCGGTTAAAAGAAAGAAGGGAAAGAAAGGAAAGAAAGAAGGAAGGAAGGAAGGAGAGAGAGGAAGGGAGAAAGAAGGAAAGAAAGAAGGAAGGGAAGGAAGAAGAAGAAGAAGAGGAAGAAGAAAACGGCGTTAGACTTACAAAGGGTCGCGTTCTTGTAACACACACATGCGAGCACAGACATAGAAGCATCTCGCCGTTCTTGTAAGTCGCAGGCGGATACGTTCGTTCCTTTAACACGTTTGAATGTCGGATTGTCGGTTTTATCAAAGCAGAGGCGGGTGAGGAATCATTTGTTTCTCCTCTCTTCATTTATGTCACGTTTAGTTTTTGTAGATTTGTGATGGCTGTCATGATCATAATTATGGGTGTTGATATTGATGATATCGGTGATGATAGCGGTGATAGAGTTAATTTTTTGTTCAGTAGATATACATACTATAAATATGACAGCTGTTGTCAGCATTACATTTCATCTATAGGACATATTTGACAGAT
>NC_051391.1:16718995-16731495 GCF_015228065.2 Penaeus monodon | reverse complement strand
ACATAAACAAGCCTACGATGATGGGACGAAGGAATAGATCCAGACTACGAAAGAGAATAAGAGAAAAAGAGAATGAGAGCAAGAGAGAGAGAGAGAGAGAGAGAGAGAGAGAGAGAGAGAGAGAGAGAGAGAGAGAGAGAGAGAGAGAGAGAGAGAGAGAGAGACCAAGAAAAAGAAGAAAAAAGAGAAGGCGAAGAAAAAGAAACAGTCTATAAAGAAATAGAT
The DNA here is from genome assembly GCF_015228065.2 of Penaeus monodon. Lineage (NCBI taxonomy): Eukaryota > Metazoa > Arthropoda > Malacostraca > Decapoda > Penaeidae > Penaeus > Penaeus monodon. Next base: position 16,731,270 of record NC_051391.1, on the reverse strand, counting down.
GACGTAAACTACCTCTGTCTCTTCCTCCACGAATTCTTTGACGCTCGTCTGATTTGCATATGAAGCTCGGCATCCCATGAACGACCGGTGGCACCCTGGCACTGCGCTCATGCCAAGCCCAAAGCTGAGGGTGCCATAGAAGCGAATATGACACTCAGTTGTTTGTAGATTTTCGCCTCTACGGCACTGCTGTGGTTTGGTACGTTATTAGCCTCCAGTAGTTTATTTCATTGTAGCAACTATAGTGTGTATTTGACGAGTATGGGACGGCAGTAAATCATACAGCGCCTCTAGCGGTCATATCTCAAACCACGAAATCTTGGCCTGTCTGTCAGGCGAAATATGCTCATCATATCTTCTTTTTTTTTCCTCCCTCCTTCCTTTTCTCTCCCTCTCTGTCTCTTTTTACGCGTCCCCTTTTTGTTACCCTTTGCACCTGGCTCATCAGCATTATTACTTTAATTAATGTCCGACTATGCTTTCAACCTACGTGTATATATCACGGATAATAATACCTATACTGGTGGTTAGGATACGCGCGTCTGCTAAGGGAAGGGTTTAGGGTTTCTGGGATGCGTGGGGGTGGGGTGGGGGGTGGGGTGGGGGTGGGGGTGGGGTTGGGGATGGGGTGAGGGTGGGGGTGGGGTGTGGGGGTGGGGGGAGGGTGAGGGTGGGGGTGGGGGGAAGTAGAGGAGATGGTAAAGGGTAAGGATTGGAGGAGGACGAAGGGAAGGATAAGGGTGTTGGGAAGATGATGTCCCGTGACAATTGCACATATACATTTAAATATATATATATATATATATATATATATATATATATATATATATATATATATATATATATATTCACACACACCTATCTATCCATCCATTTATCTATATATATATATATATATACTATATATATATATATTGTGTGTGTGTGTGTGTGTGTGTGTGGTGTTGTGTGTGTGTGTGTTGTCTGTGTGGTGTGTGTGGAGTGTGTGTGTACTACACACAGCCACACACACACACACACACACCACAACACACACACACACACACACACACACACACATACACTACACACACACATACAATACACATACACACACACACAACACACACACACACAGAGACACACACAACACAGACACACACACACACCACACACACACACACACACATACACACAACACAACATATATATAATATATATATATATATATATATATATATGTATATATATATATATATATGTGTGTGTGTGTGTGTGTGTGTGTGTGTGTGTGTGTGTGTGTGTGTGTGTGTGTGTGTGGTGTGTGTGTGTGTGTGTGTGTGTGTTTGTGTGTGTGTGTGTGTGAGAGAGAGAGAGAGAAAGAGAGATCTTATAAGACAAAGGCATCTGAACTGATGAATAAACTGAGAAAGAGAGAGAGAGAGAGAGAGAGAGAGAGAGAGAGAGAGAGAGAGAGAGAGAGAGAGAGAGAGAGAGAGAGAGAGAGGAGAGAGAGAGAGAGAGAGAGAGAGATGAAGAAAAGGAGAGAGAGAGAGAGAGAGAGAGAGAGAGAGAGAGAGAGAGAGAAAGAGAGAGAGAGGAAGCGCACAGATACAAACGCACACATCGAAAGATTACTTGATATGTTACAAAAATGAATGTAGTAAACAGGTAAAAAGAAAGAAAAAAAAAGGACAAAAAAGCAGATATATACACCAACAGTATATACACCAAATTCTGCTGCAATATAAAAGGTAGCCAGTTCTTAGTATATATCAATTTCATTCTCACACACCAAAATCCTGACATTTACATTCAGAATAAGGTAGTATTTACTCGCCTGACTGACATATAGCTTTCTCGGACCAACATATAAAGGGAGTCAACATAATACCACCCAAATACAGGTAATCGAAAATACCCGGGGCAGTATTTGTACATATCAGAGCTCGCACGAAGCGGTTTCCGCCCCATCTCACGGACAGATGAAATGCCCTTACCTCAAGCACCTTTTTCGAGATTGATGAAAAAGTGATACACTTAAGAAGGAGCGTGTCATAACGGCAAGGAGAAGCCATGAATTGGTCATGAGCTGAAAGCCATTGGAGCTCGCAGGCAGTGACAATCGATGCGCCGTTTTCTTTGTGTGCCGGGAATTTTAGTTTCAAGGAGGCACTCTTTTTTTCTGTTTTTTTTTCTGTTTTCGTTGAAGAGAAGGGAAAGACTGTAGATTCGAACAAAGATATATTCTGGACTCTGAGACTGAAAGGTGTCGATATATTTCAGCTGAAAAATGTCTAAACATTGTTCCCTGTGAGGCACTTTATATCGGAGCACTTGGTATTAATAACTCCTCTTACCTGTGAAAAATGCCGCATGATTTTGACATTCTAGAAAAAATTCATTCATCTTTAAGTTATTGCACCTGTGATGATTACAATGCAGAATTCAATCACATTTAGGTTGTACAATGAACATTTGGGGGCCCGGGGCGCTAGGGCCCCGAGGGTCCCCCTATACTTTATAGGTTTTATGTAAAATATACAAATGAAAAAATTGAACTTAAACAATTATTGTTTTGGGTTGTACTAAGACATTTAGAAATGAATAGGGTTAACTTGTAAATCAATTTACGAAAAAATGGCATATGCTTATTTGGGAAAAGGTAGTAAGATAATGTTAATGCACTGTAGGACTGGGTATAATCTGTTCACTTTATATAAAAGGCGAAATAAAACACCAATGTTACTTTCACTTATTATTCACTGCGTATCTGAACGACTACACACATTCTCTGTCGTATTCGAGCCTAAGACATCTACACGAGGGATACGAAGCTACAAGACTACGAATGTGATCTTGGGATGTGCTCTGCAGGTACACTGGGGTCTTATGGTATACACTCAGATCTATCACCGCTATTTGTACCGAGTGTTCTACACTAGAAGTACTTAAACTCTAAAATTGATCCTGGAGTTGAAAACAGGGGCTCGAGCTGTGTTGAGGGACAAGTACCATTCATTTGTGAACAATATGCACTATTGTACTAAATTAAACTTTCACTAATGACAGGTCTGGAAGGGAAGAGAAAAAAGAGGTTTGTATCTTAATATCGATTCCATAATCATTTTGCCTTGTTACAAGGGAAGAGTTGACGGTGTGAGGAGTGTAGGTGGGCTGAAATCTCTGGTTTTAATAATTCACGTATGCACTTCAGTCACCTCCTTGTAACAGTATTATGCCCAAAGGAGTACTTTCTTACACAAAGTTAGGAGGTGAAAACGAAAAAGAGAGAAAGCGAGGACGAGAAGGGATAAGAGGGATTTGTACATTGCACTTTTCTATATTTTACAGCTAACAAATACGTGTCGGAATGGTTCTACATGTGCTGTTACTGTCACTTTCGCCCACATGCCACTGCACTAGACATGTTCGCATATCCTTCACATATTCTTTGCCGCATTTGAGCGTTGTGTTCCAACCCGTCGTTCGAATCCAACCGACGGCGGGACGGACCCTTAGCCTGGTTCTTGGGGTCAGAGGCTTCCGGTGAGGTCAGCCGAGGCCAGCCGCGGTCAGCCGTCGTCCCTCACGCCATCACCCGGCCCTAGGCTGTGGACCAAGGACGTCACCCGCTCAGTAAGGCTCTCCCAAGGGCGGGAGGCAAGGCTCATGCAATGCACATGCAAACTATGGCGTGAAGGGATGGCATCGAAGGCGGCACGGTACTCTGTACGCTCTAGTGTCACTCTTGATTTCATCAGTGCCCTGTGCAAGCAATCTAACATGCGCAATGGCAACCAAAATCGAAGTGTGTCTTTGCAGTACACTATATCATATCTCATTGTTTATACCCACGCTTTTACTCGTAAAGGATATGTGCTCCTTGTTGTGAACAAAACACAGTAACACATCTATACTTCCTCACACACACACACACACAAACACACACACACACACACACACACACACACACACACACACACACACACACACACACACACACACACACACACACACACACACACAGCCTGTTACACAAGATCTCTCAAGATCAGCTTCTGCACTTTGGGCCCCTCGTGATCTACGTATTGAAGGAAGGTATAAGGAACGCCCCCAATCACAGCCATGCTCTTGCTCAGACCTGAAGGGTCTCTGAGGATCAGCTGATTGGTCCTTCGATCCCACACGGCGTCAATTTCGTTAATTTTACCTTGGATCACGCCCGGCGTGCCCCGGCCGCCCCTGAACATGTTTTCCGTCCGGTGGGAGGTGGGGGCGTTGGCGTAGTCGGGGTAGCGGACTTCGAAGGGCGTCCGCGGACGTCTGGAGGGAAAGGGAGGGAGATGAGCGCCGTCGCTCCAGCCCACGACGGGCGTCCCGTGGTTGGGCGGGGTGTGGGTGATGGTGGGGATGGGCCGGAACTGCGAAGTCAGGTTCGACGTGAAGTTCTTCATTCCGTTCGGCAAATTCTTCCTTTTCGACCGTCTGGGGAGAAACGGGAGAGACAAGAGCGTAAGGGAAGAAAAAAACAAACAAGAGAAATAATAATTAAATCAGACCCCTCCCCCCAAAAAAAAAGGGTTAACACATTTCACAACAACACAATAACCAAACGACTAAGCAACTATTTACCCCGCAAACGACTCTCTCTCTCACTGTCTCCCTCCCCCCCTCCCGCTCTCTCTCTCTCTCTCTCTCGCTTTCTCCCTGTATTCCCCTGTCCCTCTCTCTCTCCCTGTCTCCCTCTCTCCCTCCCTCCCTCTCTCCCTTCCTCCCTCCCTCCCTCTTTCCCTTCTTCCCTCCCTCCCTTCAACCCTCTCTCTCTCCCTCTCTCTCTTCCTCCCTCCCTCCCTCCCTTCACCTCCCTCCCTCCCTCTTCCTCTCTCTCCCTTCACCCCCCCTTCATCCCTCTCTATCTTCCTCCTCCCTCCCTCCCTTCACCCCTCCCTCCCTCCCTTCACCCCTCCCTCCCTCCCTTCACCCCTCCCTCTCTCCCTCTCTCTCCCTTACCGACACATAACCTCGCACACAAAAGCCACGATCGCCGCCAGCGTGCCCACGAGCCCGACAACGTAGGTGGTGAAGAGGTCGTTGTTCCTGAGCGAGCGGTCGTCGGCGCCGTTGTCCTGCGTGCAAACCGGCGTGCTGGCGGTCGCGTTGTCGTGCAGGAAGTTGAGGATGCCGAAGTAGGAGAGGCGACGGAAACTGGGTGCGTGGAGAGAGACGGAAGGAGGCGAGAGAGAGACAGAGAATGAGGAAAGAGGCGAGTTATCATGGCGTAAGTGGTGTGCATGACATGAGGATGACTGTTGTGTTAGTGGGAAGGTGTAATGATTGTGATGATGATGGTGATGACAGTGAATAAATGATGATAATGATAGTAGCGGCAACAACGATAATAAAAAATAGAACCAGCAATAATAATAATAATATCAATAATGATGTAGATGATAATGATAGTGGTGATAATTATGGTGATATTGAGGATAATAATGATAATATAAAGAAAAACATATTGTAATAATAATGATATTATAAAAAAATATTATGATAATGATATTAACTACAACAACAATAATATCAATGATGTCACTAAAGATAATGATAATAATAATAATAATAATAATAATAATGATAATAATAATAATGGTGATAATAATAATAATAATAATAATAATAATAATAACAATATTGATAATAATAGTAATAATAATAATAATAATAATAATAATAATAATGGTAATGACAACTATGATAATAATGACGATGATAATGATTATGATAGTGATAATGATACTGATAGTGATGAAAATGATAATAATGAAAATGAGAACGGCAATAATGCTAATAATTATAACACTGATAGTTAATAACAATAACAACAAAAATAACAACAATAATAGTAATGATTTGATGATGATAATAATAATGATGATGACGATGATAACAATAATATTGATAATGGCGTATGACAGGTATAAATGAGAATGAATATCTTCACAATACAAGAGATGTATTTGACCGGTTTCAATTGTATCTTCGTCAGAAATACATGTATTTCTGACGAAGACGCAATCGAAACCGGCCAAATACATCTCTTGTATTGTGAAGATATTCATTCTCATTCATACCTTTTATACATTTGTCAACATGAATTCGGTTCATTGATAATGATGATAGTGATAATAATAATGATAACAAAAATAGTATCAATGATAACAGAAGTAATACTAATTACAGTGATGATGATAATGATGATGATGATGATGATGATGCTACTACTATTACTACTACCACTCGAAATATCAATAATAACTGTGACAAGTGAACGAATAAAGGACATGATGATTACAAATACAGTAACGACAATTATCATAAAACGAAAATAACCGAATAAATTTGAGAGAGAGAGAGAGAGAGAAATAGTGGAAACGAATTTGAAACGAACTGAGGAAGAATAATAAAGAAAACGGGAAAGCAAAATAGAAAATGCGAACCCTCTCTCACACTCTCTCTCTCTCTCTCTCTCTTCTCTCTCTCTCTCTCTCTCTCTCTCTCTCTCTCTCTCTCTCTCGACGGTCGTAAAATGTAATGTTATGCCATAATATATCACCTTCGCCTGTGATATATTTCACTTGCTGCAAGTAAAAAAGATAGACGAGGAAAAAAAAAAATATATAATAAAAAATGAGGCACAATTTATATATTTTGACTTATTGCTGTATTTACCGATATTGATGTCGTTTGCATACATAGATATAAATATTTCTAACAAGGGTTTAAGAAGTTCTGGAGATTCTGTAAAGATTATGGAAGAAAGAGAGAGAGAGAGGCGAAAGAAAGAGAAAAGGAAGCGAGGGTATGATGAGTAAGGGGAGAAGCAAAGACAGAGACAGAGAGATACAGAGAAAGAAAAATAAGACAGAGAAACTATGGGGCAAGAATGAGACTGAAAGAGAGAGAGAGAGAGAGAGAGAGAGAGAGAGAGAGAGAGAGAGAGAGAGAGAGAGAGAGAGAGAGAGAGAGAGAGAGAGAGAGAGAGAGAGAGAGAGAGAGAGAGAGAGAGAGAATGAAACATCGAAAAAAAAACCCACAACGAAAGAGCAACAGAGCGAGTGACCAATGACTCCCCTTCCCCCCCCCCCCGCCTCCCCTCCTTCAGCGAAACTCACAAGCCATCGAAGAGCTCCCTGTACTCGCTGTTCTTCCTGAAGGCGTAGCCGTACCAGAAGATGAAGTCCTTGTCTTTGTCGAGGGGCGTCGCGTAGAAGTGGCACTGGTCCTCCTTGCCCTCGCTGCGCCGGGCCTTGAAGTCCTCCTGGATCAGGTACTCGAGGATTCGCATGTCGTCGATGTACACGTGGGCTGACGGGGGCGAGCGGAGGGGCGTGGCGACGGGGGGGGGGGGGGGGTGGGGGAAGGAAAAATACAGTAAATTTTTTTTTGTTTTTTTTTCTTTTTTTTTTTCTTATATTTTTTTTTTGTTCGTTTTTGGAGCAGGTTGGTGTTGTTTGCTTTATTATTATTATTATTATTATTATTTTATTTTTTTTATTATTATTATTATATTATTATTATTATTATTATTATTTTTTTATTTATTATGCATTTTTCTATGCATTTATTATTAATATTTGATTAATATTGATGGTTGTGACTTTTGTTTCATGTGAATGTTCTTTTTGATTACATTACTTAACCTTCTACGGCTTAAAAAATACTTTTCATCTTCAGAGTCTTATGGTGGTTGTACTGTTAATTGCGGAATTTTCGGCAAATTATTTTTAAAAAATTACTACACGGTATTGCACTTGCAATTAGTTGATAGTGGTAATAGTTTGATAAGGAAGAATATTAATATAATAGTGATAATAAAGATAACACTGGGTGAAACTAGTAACAACAATAATAATATTGCAAATGGATAAATATATAATAACTGGTGAAAATGCATAAATGATAGTTATGATAACAAGCGTAGCTGTAATAACAATGAGGCTATTGGCGATTATGCTATTAACAATGGCAATGGTGAGGAGATAATAAAAATGAAAATTATGATGATGATGTGAAGTAATAGTTATGGGCGTAGATGAAAGATAGAAAAAAAAATGATGATTATGGGATGAACATAATAATGAAAATCATGACTGTAGCGATGATGATAGAATAACGAAAATAACGAAAATAATGAAAATAATGACAGTGACGACGACGATGATGATGACACAAACTACAAAAGAAAACAATGCAAATGATTCTGCCGACGGAGACGACAGACAGCGACGACCATGCATCAAGCACGACGACCCAGCGCCACTCACTGCCCGCCCGGACGAGCTCGAGCGCCTCCTCGTGCGAGCTGACGAAGGCGCCGCGCCCCGCCTCGCGCATGTCCCGCAGCACCTGCAGCTTCGGGTGCTCCTGAGGGAGGGGACGAAGGGCGTGAGGGTGGGGAAGGGTGGGGAAGGGTGGGGAAGGGTGGGTGGGGGGGCTTGCGTTGAGGTTAGGGTAAGGGATGGGGGAAAGCTGTTTGGTTGATGGCTGGTTTGGCGTTTGTGTGTGTTCGTGTGTTGGTCTGAGTGTGTGTGTTTGTTGTGAATATATATACATTTTTTTGTGTCTGTATATGTGCGTCGTTCATTGATTTTTTATTTTTATTTTTGGTGGCCGATTCGTTTTCTCAATTACTGAATTTAACAACAATTTCATCCCTTATGAAAAGAGCCCAATTATTCTCATACACCATACCCCATACCACCATGAGGATGCCCCCATGCCACGTATCCTCTATGATACCCCCATGCCCGATGCCCCATACCCCCATGGTGATACGCCCATGCCCGATGCCCCATACCCCATGATAATACTCAATGCCCCATACCACCCTGATGGTACCCTATACCCTATCCCAGCACCCCCATGGTGATACCCCTATGCCTCATACCCCCATGATACCCTCATGCCTCATACCCCCATGATACGCCCATGCCCTATGCCCCCATGATGATACTCCATGCCCTTTGCCCCATTATCCACATGGCGATACCTCATGCTCCATGCCCCCTATGATGGAACCCCATACCCTATGCCCTATACCCCGTACCGCCATGCCCCATGCCTTATACCCCATACACACCATGTCCTATACTCCATACCCCATGATGATGCCCCAATACCCCATACCCCCATGAAAACACCCCCATGCCCCATACCCCATACCCCGCACCCACCATGATGATATCGGCGAGGGCGCCGTCCCTGAAGGCCGCCCATTTGATGTCCGGGTCCCTGGCCAGGTCCTCCGCCTTCTCGATGGGCAGGACGAGGCTGTTGAAGGTGAGGTAGGCCGTCAGGTTGGCCGTGTAGAAGGACGTCACGATGGTGATGAAGAGCCACCACGTTGCGAACAGGATGCGGGAGGAATCTGGGGTCGGGGAGACGTCGTTAAGGCACGAGGAGTTTGCTGTTTGTTGCGTGGGTTGGTGAGGGAGGAGAGCGTCGGTGAGGCTGGTAAGGGTGTGTGCATCGCAAGAAGAGCGAGGTGAAATGGGTATATAGGGTATATAGGGTAATATAAGGGTAATATATAGGGTGACGTAAGAACACATCTCTCTTTTCCATATGCATATGTACTAACTTATACATATATGAAATCTATACATGTATAAAATTTATACATATATGAAATTTATACATATATAAATTTCCATATACATATATAAAACCTACCATATCCCCCCCCCCCCGCTCATACTAACTTTACTCTCTTCTTCACAAAATAGCCTTTCGCCTTCCCCACAGTGAACACGGGCCTACCTGAGATCGGACTGAGCACGCTGCCCTGCTTCATCATGGCCCCGAACACGAACCAGATGCACTGGTCCAAGGGGAAGGTCCTGGTGAGCGTGGGGTCCCCCCTGCACAGGCGCACTCGCAGCAGGATGATCAGGTAGATAAGGGGCCCCATTATCCCCATCATCGCCAGGATCCAGAGCCACACCTGAAGGAAGAAGGCACGAGAGACGCTCTTCTTGGGCCGCTTATAGAATTTACAGGAACTCGTGATGATGATAAGGATATAGAAGACGATAACGATAACGCAAATGATAATGATAATGATAGTGATAACAATAACGCAAATGAAAATAATAATTATATCACTGATAGTTAATTCTCTTTTTTCTGTGGGATTATTAACAATAGTAGAAGGGAAACAACTATAATGGTAATTAAGGGGGGGGGGGAGCGTAAATGAAAATGTAATCATCAGCAATAGCACTGGGAAAAACAGCTATAATTAATAAAAAGTTTATGTAACCACAGCAGCCAGGGAATAAAACCGCGGCGTGTCGAATAAAAGTGGGCCGTGGTTTAGTGCCTGTTTTATTTCATCTCCGAGCAGAGAATGCTGTTCATCGTGACACTCTGTCAGCAATTACCGTGTCAGAAAACGACGGAAAGGACGATCGATAATGTCTCCGTTTTATGTATATGTATGTATGCATGTTCAAGTACTATTCGATGTATATATATGTATCGGTATGTATATATATACACATACATAGACACACATACAAATAGGTCTAAGTGAAGCTGCATCCAACTCCTCCCGAAAAGGACGTGAGAAAAGGCAAGAGGGAAGGAGAACTCACGTCCACGTTGAAGGGCCTGAGCAGAGCGTCCGGCTTGGGCACGTAGGCGGGGCGGCGGACGAGGATCCCGAAGGTGGTGGTTCCCAGAAGGATCGAGAAGTCGACGATCTCCTCCCGGGGGCTCGAGACTGTCACGGGCAGCACGGTGAACTCGGCCTCCTGGCGAAGGGAAGGGGAGGGGGAGGGGTGAGAGGGAGGTTGAGAGGGAGAAAAAGGAGGGAGGGAGGAGTTGAGAGGGATAGGGAGGGAGACGAGGAGGGAGGGAGGAGGGAGGAGGGGGGTTGAGGATCATAATGGAGGAGAAAGAAGAAAGTAGGAAGAGGGAGGAAGGATGAAGGAAGGAGGAAGAGAGATGGAGGGGGAGAAGGGTGAAAGGGGATGGGAGGGATCTGGAGGAAGGGAAGGAGAGAAGGGAAGGAGGGTGTACGAAGGATAGGGATGGAGAAGGGGGATTGAAGAGACTGAGAGGGAGAAGCAAGAAAGGAGGGATAAGGAAAGAGGGAGGAAGAAAAAGCGAGAGGAAAAGCTGGAGATAAGGGAGGGTGAGGGGAATAAACCAAGGAAACACAGCAAACTATGAAAAGAGGTGAAAAAATCAGCCAATTCCCCCCGTATTCCCCTTTTTCCCTCCCGCCCTCTCTTCCCTGCCTCCCTTGTTTGGTCTTCTTCTCCCTCACCCCTCCCGTCCTCCTCCTCCCAACTCCCTCTTGCCTCCCCACTCTCCTGTCCTTTTCTCTCGCTTCCCCACTCTAAACCCACTCCCTCTCCTCTCCCCCTCTCCTCCCTCCCCCTCCATCCCCACCTTCCTTTCCCTCCCCCCCCATTTTCCCCTGTCCCTCTTCCTCTTCCTTCCCTCCCATCCCCATCCTTCCTTTCCCTCCCTCCCACCCTCCTCCTCCTCCTTTTCCTCCCTCCCCATCCTCCTCCCCCTCCTTTCTCTCCCTCCCCCCTCCTCCCCCTAGCTCCCCCCCCTCCCCCGGACACCCACACAGACCTCCTCCTTCAGCAGCTCGAGGGCGCCCATCCAGCGTCCTTCGGCGTCCCTCCGCCCCACCACGTCCCCCAGCGCCACCCTCGGCTCGGGGCGGAAGTTGAAGAAGGCGGCCAGCGTCCTCATGAGCTCCCAGGACGTGCCCTTGCCGAGGACGCTGCCGGCGATGTCCTTGTCCGTGTTCCTCTCCCCGTGCAGGACCCACAGGAAGGGAGGGTACTGTGGGAAGAGGGGGGGGGAGGGAGGGGGCAGAGAGAAGGAGTCTTTGTTATTATTATTTTTTTTTCGGTGTTGATATTATCATTATGACTATCATCTACGTTATCGTTATCAGTGTTGTCATTAGTAATATTTTTGTTGATATTTATTTTCATTGACAATTAGCTTTATCATTCTCCTTCATACTATACTTACCAGTGATACCATACGTTTATTATTATCATCATTATTTGTGTTCTTATTTTCCTGATCATTGTATGTAGACAAGGTATGAATGAGAATGAATATCTTCACAATACAAGAGATGAAGATATTCATTCTCATTCATACCTTGTCTACATTTGTCCATATGAATACGGTTTTTCCTTATCCTTATCGCCACTTTTAATCACTACCACTTAAATAAACAAAATTCTCTCTCCGTATCG
>NC_051391.1:16701495-16706495 GCF_015228065.2 Penaeus monodon | reverse complement strand
TGACGCACTTCTTTGAAATCGAGACGAAATACATTTATGAGAATGCGTTTCCGGAAGGATCGATGGCCATTCCTGTAATAAGGAATTAGTATCTCTTTCTGTGTTTCTTCTCTCTGTCTTAAGTTCTCTCTTTCTGTGTCTTTCTTACTTTCTCCCTGTTTGTCTCTCTCTCTCTCTCTCTCTCTCTTTTCTTTCTTTCTTTCTGTCTGTCTGTCTGTCTGTCTGTCTCTCTCTCTCTCTCTTTCTCTCTGTCTCACCCTCTCTCTTTTCTCTCTCTCTCTCTCTCTCTCTCTCTCTCTCTCTCTCTCTCTCTCTCTTTCTTTCTCCCCCTCCCCCTCACTCTCGCTCTTTTCCCCCTCCCCTCTCTCCCTTACTCTCTTTTCCTCTCTCCCCTTTGTCTCTCTCTGCATATCATTTCTTCATACACAGTACAACTTAACCAAGTCAGAATATTGGCACATATATACAAAGAAAATACCAGCTGGAGTTCCCTTTTTCAAACGACTGAGCTCGTGAAAAAGGTATTATTATTCACTTGTTGGCAACCTGCTCGGAATAAAGGTTGGTATCTGTGGTTACTAATTTACCAAATAAAATGTATATGATTTCCTCGCCACAACCTGCATCTCACTTTATTTCAGGCGCGGGAAATAATATATAAAAAAGAAAACAGTTTATCACATAATATATCCTTTTTCTTCATAGCAAAGACAGATTATATAGATTCCCTTAATTTGTCTCGAAAAAAAAAACAATATTAACATTCAAACAACCAAGAGAATGAATAAAAAACACAAAAAGAATCGATAAATATATAAACGAAAAACTGACACACGACAAGCGCCTTAAAACGGCCAGGATAACCGACCGCGCGAGTGTGTAGCGTGTCTGTTTACGTGTAAATAAGAAGCGGCAGCGAAACGAGTGTCCTTACTGGAAATTCGCCATTCCTTCAGCGCCGTCGAATCAGAAAATGTAATTAATACGGAATCAGCATTCACGCCACCAATTTGTTTATTTTCTGCACGTGAGGCGTGAGCGCTGACATGGAACGGAGGCGCGAGATCGTTCGAGGGCGCTGCGTGCGTGTTTGAGTGCGAAGGCGTGCGAGGATTGGTCCGTCTGACATGCGTGTGCACACACACATACACCCACACACACACACACACACACACACACACACACACACACACACACACACACACACACACACACACATATATATATATACATATATATATATATATATATATATATATATATATATATATATATATATATATATATATATGTTGACACAATATTAATAAAAAAAATGTGTGTGTGTGTGTGTGTGTGTGTGTGTGTGTGTGTGTGTGTGTGTGTGTGTGTGTGTGTGTGCGTGTTTGTGTGTGTATGTGTATAAAATTTCGAATCAATAGCACAGACTGAACTGCCCTCGGGAGCTTTATCGTCAATTAGTGATTTCATTAGCAAATGTAGTCCGAATCAGAGAGAAACAACGAAGAAAAGAAACAGTAAGCAAATAAGAAAAAGAAATGGGGTGTCTGAAGAGAGAGAGAGAGAGAGAGAGAGAGAGAGAAAAGAGAGAAAGGGAGAGAGAGAGAAGAAGAGAGAAGAGATGAAGAGAGAGAGAGAGAGAGAGAGAGAGAGAGGAAAAGATAGAGAGATAGAGAGAGAGGGGAGTGAAAAGATAGAGAGAGAGAGAGAGAGAGAGAGAGAGAGAGAGAGAGAGAGAGAGAGAGAGAGAGAGAGAGAGAGAGAGAGAATAGATAGAGAGAGAAAGACAGAAAAAAAACAGATAGACAAATAGAAACACAGACAGACAGACAGATAGATATATTAATAAAGGAAGGGCAAGAGAAAGAGAGAACACATGATAGGCAGATAAAAAAGACAGATAGATAGATATTACAGATAAAGAAGGACATAGAGATGGACAGCTAGACAAATATAGATGCAGACTGAGTTAAAGAAATAGATAGCTTGGCGGTGAAATAGTGAGGGGTGACCCATAGATATATAGACATACAGAGACACAGTCATATGAAGACACAGAAACACAGATAAATAGAGAGACAGAAAGACAGACAAATATAGAGACAGACAGACCGAAAACAGACAAACAGGGAGAGAGACAGACAGATAGAACGGAAAACAGACAGACAGACAGACAGAGAGAGCGACAAACAGACAGACCGAAAAAAACAGACAGACAGAGAGGCAGACACACTGAAAAACAGACAAACAGAAAAACAGACAGACAGACAGCCGGAGAAGTCAGAGGCCGTCGTGGCGGAGGCGAGGACAGGACCACTGCAATATACATGTCCGCTTAATGGCAAGTAGGAGCCGCCAGGTAAGGACCCACGTTCCGTAATCAGCTGGCCTTCACCTGGCGCCCTCTGCAACTGAAAGCATAGTGCAACGTGCATATATCTCTATCTAGCCGTTGCAGTACAGTATCTTGCAATATTCAGCGGGGCAAGCAACAAGGGAAAGCGGGCGCGGTTACTTTCCGTGGGGGGGGGGTAAGGAGGGAGGTGAGGGGGTAGGGAAAGGAGGGAGGAAGGAGGGAAGAAGGGAGAGAAGGAGGGGAAAGAGGAGGGAGGGAGGGAGGAATAAACGGGGAGGAAGGGGAGGGAGGGAGGAATAAACGGGGAGGAAGGGGAGGGAGGAAGGACGGGGTAGAGAGGGAGGAGGGAGGGAGGGGGAGGGAGGGTGGTTTGTTTTGTGTTCATTAAGATTATAATGAAAGGTCCATTTTTGGTATATAATTTATTAAATTGATATATGATTATGTTAACGGTGAATGTAATAACATGTTGACGACTACGTTGGTAATGATAATGAAATTAGGTTAAAGTTACAGTAATGATAATAATCTTGATGACGATGACGATAGCGATGACGATGACGATGATGGTAATGATAATGAAAATGGTAATGGTAATGATGATGATAAAGATAAAAATAATGATGATGATGAGGATAATGATAGTAATGGTGATAAGAATAATGACGATGATGATGATGGTGCTGATGATAACAATAGCAATCGTGGTAGTAACAATGATAATAGTAATACTAATACTAATGATAATAATATGGAAGATAATAATAATGATAATGAAAATAATGATAATAGGAACAACAACAACAATAAAGATAATAATAATAATAATAAAATAATACTAATAATAACAATAATAATAATAATAATAATAATAATAATAATAACAATAATAATAATAATAATAATATAATGATAATAATAATAATAATAATAATAATAATAATAATAATAATAATAATAATAATAATAATAATAATAATAATAATAATATTATTATTATTATTATTATTGTTGTTGTTGTTATTATTACTATTATTATTATTACTATTATTATTATTATTATTATCAATAATAATAAAAAATAATGATAATAATTACAATAATAATAATGATAATAATGATAATAATAATAGTAATAATAATAATAATAAGAATAATAATAATAATAATAATAAATATAATAATAATAATAATAATAATAATAATAATGATAATAATAATAATAATAATAATAATAATAATAATAATAATAATAATGATTACAACAACAACAACAATAATAATAATAATGATAATAATGATAATAATAATAATAATAATAATAATAATAATTATAGTAATAATACTAATAGTGATTTTTTTTAACGGTAGGTTCATGTTTGAGCCGCCGTGGTCACAGCATGATACTTAATTGTAGTTTTTCATGTTGTGATGCTCTTGGAGTGAGTACGTGGTAGGGTCCCCAGTTCCTTTCCACGGAGAGTGCCGGTGTTACCTTTTTAGGTAATCATTCTCTCTATTTTATCCGGGCTTGGGACCAGCACTGACTTGGGCTGGCTTGGCCACCCAGTGGCTAGGTAGGCAATCAAGGTGAAGTTCCTTGCCCAAGGGAAACTACGCGCTGGCCGGTGACTCGAACCCTCGAAGTCAGATTGCCGTCGTGCCAGTCTTGAGTCCGATGCTCTAACCATTCGGCCATCGCGGCCTTAATAATGATAATAATAATAATGATAATAATAATGATAATAAAAATAATAATAACAATAATAATGATGATGATTACAATAATAATAATAATAGTAATAATAATGATAATAATAATAATAATAATGGTATAATAATAATAATAATGATAATAATTAATAATAATAATAATAATAATAATAATAATAATAATAATAATAATAATAATAATAATAATAATAATAATAATTACAATGATAATAATAATGATTATTATTATTGTTACTATTATTATTATATTCTTATTATTATTATGGGGCCGCGGTGGCCGAATGGTTAGAGCGTCGGACTCAAGACTGTCACGACGGCAATCTGAGTTCGAGGGTTCGAATCACCGGCCGGCGCGTTGTTTCCCTTGGGCAAGGAACTTCACCTTGATTGCCTACCTAGCCACTGGGTGGCCAAGCCAGCCCAAGTCAGTGCTGGTCCCAAGCCCGGATAAATAGAGAGAATGATTACCTAAAAGGTACCACCGGCACTCTCCGTGGAAAGGAATTGGGGGCCCTACCACGTACTCACTCCAAGAACATCACAACATGAATACTACAATTAAGTATCATGCTGTGACCACGGCGGCTCAGACATGAACCTACCGTTAAAAGAATTATTATTATTATTATTATTATTATTATTATCATTATCATTATTATTATTATTTTTTTACATTATTATTATTATTATTACTATTATTATTATTATTATTATTATTATTATTATTATTATTATTATTATTATTATTTTTAGATCTGCTAATCAAAATCAAACACCGGGTCACTACCAGCGACCTTGGGTGATTGAAGTTTGAGGCAATGGAACACCAACAGAAATATGCTAAGAATGGTGATAATAATGATGATGATATAATAATAGTGATGATATTAATAACAAGGGGATTGCAGTA
>NC_051391.1:16658995-16661495 GCF_015228065.2 Penaeus monodon | reverse complement strand
ATTTCTTTCGACTTTCCTGAGCGTTCTCTCTCTCTCTCTCTCTCTTTCTCTCTCTCTCTCTTCCTCTCGATTTACGTTCTCTCTCTCTCTCTCTCTCTCTCTCTCTCTCTCTCTCTCTCTCTCTCTCGACCTGCGTTCTCTCTCTCTATTTCTCTGTCATTCTGTTTCTGTCTCCCTGACATTGTTTTTGTCTCTGTCTCTGTCTTTCTGTCTGTCTTTGTATCTGTCTCCGTTTCTGTCTCTGTCTCTGTCTCTCTCTCTCTCTCTCTCTCTCTCTCTCTCTCTCTCTCTTCTCTCTCTCTCTGTGTCCTTCTCTCTCTCTCTGTGTCCTTCTCTCTCTCTTTCTGCCCTTCTCTCTCTCTCTGTGTCCTTCTCTCTCTGTCTCTCTCTGTTTCTCTCCTTCTCTCTCCTCTCCCTTTATCTCTTCCTTTCTCTCTCCAACTATGACCTTTCCACGTGAGCTCCGTTCGCTTCCGGCCGTAGTGTGGCAAACCTTCTGGGTGACAAAATACGATTTATTGGAAAGCTTTACATTTTGTTTGATGGCGGGAAAGCTGGGGTGGGGGGGGGGGGTGATGGGGGAGGGGTAAGGTGGGGGGGGGGAGTGAGGGGGATGAAGAAGAGCGAAGGAAGAGGAGAAAAGGAGAGAAGAGGATGGGAGGAAGGGGGAGGGGGGGAGAGAGGGGTGTACGAAGATGAGAGAAAGGAGAGGAAAAGAGGAAGGAGGAAGGGGGGGAGGGGAAGGGGGGTATGAGAATGGAGGTAAGGAGGTTAGACTGAGAAGGAAGGGAGAGGAAGAGAGGAAGAGGGGGAGGAAGGGAAGAGATGAAAAGAGGAGGAGGAGGAGAAAAGGGAATGGGTGAGGGGGGTGGAGGGGGAGGTAATGGGGTGATGGGGAGGAGAAGGGAAGAGAGATCAGCCTTACTCACCAACGCACGTATATATATATATATATATATATATATATATATATATATATATATATATATATATATATATATGCATTTATACACACGATCGTATATATCTACGTACGTATACACGTATGTATACTTGTCTAAGAGGATTTAACATCCCGACCCACTCGCACAAATCGGAAAAAACAGAAAGCGGTTTTCAAACAGACATCAACAAGCAGACGATCGCCAGAAAAAAAAAATAGGAAAAGAAAACGGTCGATCGACTTTTAAACATATATACATTTTCTCTCCCCGAAGCGTGCGCAAAGGAATCAATCGCTTGTGGTCTTTTTAGCAGTAATCTCTCGCTCTTTCTTTCATCTCCCGTACAGTGCCACATTCACTCGCACGCTTTTATTTATTTTTGAGATATTATTATTATTTTTTATTCATTTTAGTTTAGTTTATTATTTTTTATGCTTTTTTTTTCTGTTCTTCTCTCTCTCTCTCCAAGCCATTCATATTTCTTTTTCTCGATTTGTGTCACTGCCTCTTTGTGGGTATATGTGTCGCGTTGAATTTGCTGTTCTTTTGCGTTGCTTTCGAACTGCCTTTCATTTTCTCTTGATTTCCCTTGTACTTTCGTGGCTACTAATCTATTTTTTTTCTAGCTCTTTCTGTCTGTCTGTCTGTCTGTCTGTCTGTCTGTCTCTCTCTCTCTCTCTCTCTCTCTCTCTCTCTCTCTCTCTCTCTCTCTCTCTCTCTCTCTCTCTCTCTCTCTCCCGGTCGGTCTCCCTCTCTGTCTGTCTGTCTCTCTTTCCCTGTCAGTCTTTCTGTCTATCTGTTTATCTGTCTGTCTGTCTGTCTGTCAGTCTGTCAGTCTGTCTGTCTGTCTGTCTGTCTGTCTGTCTGTCTGTCTGTCTGTCTCTCTCTCTCTCTCTCTCTCTCTCTCTCTCTCTCTCTCTCTCTCTCTCTCTCTCTCGGTTCTAGTTTCTCTCTCTCCCTCACTACTCTCCTCCTCCCCCTTTCTCCCTTCCCCCTCCTTTCTCCCTCCTTTTCTCCCTCCCTCCATCCACCCTCTCCCCACCCTCCCTCCCACCCTCCTTCCCTCCGTCCCTTCTTTCCCTCCTTCCCTCCCTCCATCCACCCTCTCCCCACCCTCCCTCCCTCTCCCCTCCCTCCCTCTCCCCACCCTCCTTCCCTCCCTCCCTCCCTCCTTCCTTCCCTCCTTCCCTCCCTCCATCCACCCTCTCCGCACCCTCCTTGCCTTTCCTCTCCTCCCATGGGTACTCATGACTTAGTCCTCATGCCTCTTTCAGCGCCAGCGATGGAATCTGCGGCAAAATGAAAAATTCGTGAGCGTCTGTGCTGTAAAATCTGATATAAGCATTTGATCTGAAAGCGATCGGTGCGGCCTCGGTTGAACTATTTTATACATATAGATAAAACAACAACAACGATAACAACAACAACAACAACTACAACGGCAACGGCAGCGGACGAACATTGAAAACGATTCGAGTGGATATCATAGATATACTGGGATGTATGATGGTGATTATATTTTTAAGATGATTATTATGAAACTCAATAAAAGGGGA
>NC_051391.1:16648995-16651495 GCF_015228065.2 Penaeus monodon | reverse complement strand
AGGCTGAGTCACTGCCTTGTGGCAAAGGTGAGGAGGATGAACGAACGAGGCAATTAACGATATGCGATTAGATGGATAGTGATGGTTTATTTTTGGCGATTAGTTCATGGACTAATGGGGCCAGTCAGAACGGCGATGATACGAATAATTTCAGAATATGATAATGATACATTCAAGAAAAATGATGACATTTATAATGATGATAGCGATGATAATCATGATAATGATAAAAATAATAATGATAATAATGTTGATAACACATTTGATGAAAAGATAATGATAATAAAAAAATAATAATGATGATAAAAATAATAGTAGCAATTATAATGGTAATAATGATAACAAAAACAACAACGACAACAATGATAATGAAAACGATTATAAAAAATAATGATAACAATAATAATAATATAGTAATAATAACAATTATCATTACTATCACTGTCATTAATAGTATTATCCTTACTAAGATGAGAATGAAAAAACAATGATAACGATGATGGTAATGAATGATGACAATAACAATAGTAATAATAATGATGATGATGATGATGATGATGATGATGATGATGATGATGATGATGATGATGATGATGATGATGATGATGATGATGATGATGATGATAATAATAACAATAATGATAATAATAATAATAATAATAATAATGATAATAATAATAATAATAATAATAATAATAATAATAATAAGGATAATAAGGATAATAATAAAATAATAGCATTAATAATAATAATAACAACAACAATAATAATAATAATAATTATAATAATAATAATAATAATAATAATAATTGCAATAATAATAATAATAATAATAATAATAATAATAGCATTAATATAACAGTAATAGTAATGATAATGATTTTCATCTAGATCATAAGTTAATAAGGTGATAAAAAAATAATAATGAAAATAATACTGATGATAATGATAATAATAATAACACCAGCAGTAGTTGTATCATTAATTAACTGTAGTAGTAGAAGTAACAATAGTAATAATGATACGCAAGAAATATATGAACGTGCGTACCATTAATACGGCATTTTATCATCGTACTGTTATGACGATCAATGTAACTTCAAGCCCTGCTTTATATCTCTTTCCTCAATATCCAAAGTATGATCCTCGGAATA
The DNA here is from genome assembly GCF_015228065.2 of Penaeus monodon. Lineage (NCBI taxonomy): Eukaryota > Metazoa > Arthropoda > Malacostraca > Decapoda > Penaeidae > Penaeus > Penaeus monodon. The sequence goes on along the minus strand of NC_051391.1, from coordinate 16,650,341 downwards.
AAAAAATATACCAAGCTACTTTTACAAAGCCGAGGAAAGCCCCGCAGCAAAGGTTTCGAACACGTGGCAAGCGCAAGAGAGGAGAGTCACGTGATGGCGTCCGCGCGTGCAGCCGAAACAAATGACTCTCGCGCCCGGGAATTGTCTCTCGTTAGTTCACTAATTGTTCCCTATTTAGAGTTAAGGGAGGTGTGTATGTGTGCGTGGGGGGGGGGGGGGTGATATGACCTGACTGCCTACCTGACGCTCCTATTTGAGCCAAATAGTCGTTAACCTGACTTACATGGGACTTTGCGTGATTGATAAGTTCTTAATGCTGACCTGTTCGTGGATGGTCATTTGTTCCATATATGGTGAGTTGTTATTTATAAATAGCCTCATGGATGGACGCAAGAACATGGCTGGACTTTCTTTCTTCTTCAATTACAATTACCAAACATATTTTTCTTATGGCGCCTTAATCCTTTTTCCTTAAAGGGGCGCGCTTCGACCCTCGTTCCGAAACACTAGAAACGAATAAGAAATTTAAGACATTTGGGAACATTCTTGTCTGTCGAGGTCAAATTATGGGTCACTTACGCTCCCGCAGGATTACAAATGATTCATGGCGGGCCGGGTCACCACAACTCACTTTGATCTATTGCCCCAGAAACAAAATACGAGCGGGATCCGAAGGCCAGCGAAATTTCCCCGGGATTTATGAATCGTGACTTTATTGCCCTGGGAACTTACTTGCCCTGGGGTGGGGAGGGAGGGGGTGGGGGGAGGGTTATGGTGGAGGGAGGGAAGGGGGTGAGGGTTGGGGGAGAGTCGAGGGAGAGGGCTTGGGGGCGGGTGTAGGGGGTGAGTGGGTGGGATGTGGGACCATGAGGAGAGGGAGAGAGAGAGAGAGAGAGAGAGAGAGAGACGAATGGAGAAAGAGAGACACGAATGGAGAAAGAGAGAGAGAGAGAGACGAATGGAGAAAGAGAGAGAGAGAGAGACGAATGGAAAAAGAGAGAGAGAGAGACGAATGGAGAAAGAGAGAGAGAGAGAGATGAACAGTGGTCGTTGTAACAAATGTAGAAAAATATGAATGAGATTGATAAAGGGATTAATGGAGAAATAAATAAATCAGTGGATGAAGGACAGTGGGAAGCCAAATCGCACTGAGATTCATGGCCGCGGATGAAGAGGCAGAGAAAGATATATGTATATATGTGTGTGGATGAATACTCACGTATCTTCTTACTAATTATTCTTATGTACTCATGTGTACGTACATGCATATATATATATATATATATATATATATATATATATATATATATATATATATATATATATATATATATATAGAGAGAGAG
>NC_051391.1:16623878-16626810 GCF_015228065.2 Penaeus monodon | reverse complement strand
GGGGGGGGGGAAAGGGGGGGGGGGGGGGGGGGGGTTTTTTGGGGGAAAAAAGGGGGGGGGGGGGGGGGGGGGGGAGGGGGGGGGAAAAGGAAAAGGGGGGGGGGAGGGGGGGGGGGGGAAAAAGGGAATAGGGGAGGGAGGATGGGGGAGGGGACGGAAGAGGGAAGAGGGGAGAGGGGGGAGGAGGGGGAGGGAGGGGAGGGGGGAGGAGAGGGAGGGGAGGGGAGGAGGGGTGAGGGGTGAGGGGAGATGAGGGGAGAGGAGAGGAGAAGGAAGGGAGAGGGAGAGGGGGCGAAGCGGAGAAAGGCGAGGGGAGGGGGGCGAGTAGAGAGGGCGAGAGGAAAGGGATAAGGGGAGAGGTGCGAGAAGAAAGGGGAGAGGGGCGAATGAAGAGGGCGAGAGGAGAGGGCGAGAGTAGAAGGTAAGAGACACGGGGAGAGATCGAGAGGAGAAAGGTTAAGAATAGAAGGGCAAGAGAGAGAAGTCGAGAGGATAGGGGCAAGGGAAAGAGGGGCCCAAAAACGAGGGGAGAGGGACGAGGGGAGAAGGACAAAAGGCAAGGGCGAACGCAGAGGGGCGAGAGGGAAGGGGCGAGAGGAAAGGGGCGAGAGGAAAGGGGCGAGAGGGAAGGGGCGAGAGGAAAGGGGCGAGAGGAAAGGGGCCTAGTTATGAAGGCGAAGCGAAAGGGAAAAGAGAGAGAGAGAGAACTTTGGGGTAAAGAGGAGAGAAGAAAAGAGAAATGATAAAGGAGAGGAAGACGAAGACGAAGACGAAGAAGGACAAAGAATCGGGATGGGAAATGGCAAAAAGAAAAGAATCGATTACGAAACGGGATGGAGACGGAAAACGAAAGGCAGATTGAAGGAGACATGTGATGAAAGGAATGAAAGATAGAATGAAGAGGAGCCAGGAAAGGAAGGAGGAGGATTAATAGAGGAAAGGGGTTAACAGAGGAAGGATAGAATGAGGAAGGAGCAAAAGGAAGAATAAAATGAGTAGCTAGAGGAGGAAAGAATAGACTAGGAAGGGGTGGGGGTGGGGGGTGGGGGGTAGGCAGCAGGAGCTTTCGCTAAAAACTGTGTTTACTATAACTATAACACACACACACACACACACACACACACACACACACACACACACACACACACACACACACACACACACACAAACACACACAAACACACACAAACACACACACACACACACACACACACACACACACACACACACACTCATGCACACAAACACATACAGACAAACACACACACTACCTCTCACAAACACCAAAAAAAAAAAAAAAAAACACTCGCATGTACTCTCCTATTCACCCTTATATACTTACACACTTTCTGACACACATACACTCTCCTTCTCTGTCACTCACACACTCTTAAACACTGACACACACACGCACAAGCATACGCACCACACATACATTTCCTTTCTCTCTCTCAGACATACATACAGTGACAGACACACAAGTTATTCCTTTCTCTCCCACACATTTCGTACTGAAGGGTCTGCCGTCCGTCTGTCTCTGTTTGCTGTTTGTCTCCGTCTGTCTGCATGTCTGTTTCGGTTTCTCTCTGTCTCTGTCTATCTGCCTGTCTGTGTGTCTGTCAGTGTGTGTGTGTCTGTCTGCCTGTCTGTCTCTTTCTCCCTCCCTCCCCTCTCCACTCTCGTGCAGAAACCCACAGCATTGGTACTATCAACAGCAATTTTTCTCCCCCTCTCGCACTTTCTCCTCTTCTAACTTCCGCCCTTTTTCCCCTTTCCTTCTTCCCCCTCTCCCTCCCTCTTCCCCTCCTCCCCCTCCCTCCCTCTTCCCTGTTTTCCCCCTTTCCCCCACCCTCCCTCTTCCCCACTTTTTCCTTCCCCCCTCCCTCCCTTTCCCCCCTCACCCCTTCCTCCCTCTTTCCCCTTTCCCCCTCCCTCCCTCTTTCCCCCTTCTTCCTTCCCCCCTCCCTCCCTTTTCCCCCCCTCATCCCTTCCTCCCTCCCTTCTCCTTCTCCCCCTTCTCCCCTCCCTCCCTTACCCCCCCTTCTCCCCTTCCCCTCCCTCCCTCACCCCCCCTTCTCCCCTTCCCCCCTCCCACCCTCCTCCCCCGCCCCTCCTCCTCTTCCCCCACTTGCCTATCAACACCGAGACGTTTATCAGCTGACGGAGATGGATCCTTGGCAATTCCTCACAACGTAAAGAGGAGGTGGGAGATGCAAATGTTTTTTTTTCTTTCTATTAAGTTGTGTGGTGGTGGTGGACAGCGGTTCCTGGCGATGGTGATGGCATTGATGGTGAAAAAAGTGTGATGTATAACTGCTGGTGAGTGAATTTTGCTGGATTTGACAACAGGGTCTTCCGTGAGAGAAGAAAAAGGTACTAGTGAGATACTAGTGAGAAAAGGAAAAGAAAAGGAGAGGAATATGAAGAAGAGGAAGGAGAAAAAAAGAATCGAAAATGACGGGAGGAAGAAAAACACCAACTACGGTGAAAATAACAGACAAAAAACAGACAAAACACCCGGTGGAATAAACTGTAGATCTCGACTCAAAAGCAAGCAGACACACATCGACTGCACGAGCGGGAAATTCGGTCTTCGGCCTTTATAAGACTCGCAGGCAGATATTGTATCACTGTTCCCTGCAATATATCGACTGCACGACCCGTACAATCGATATAATAATAATAATGATAATAATAATAATAATAATAATAATAATGATAATAACAATAATAATAATAATATAATAATAATAAGATAGCAACAACAAAAAAACAAACAACAACAATGAAAAATCCACAAAAAATAATAATAATAATAATAATAATAATAATAATAATACTAATAATAATAATAATAATAATAACAATAACAACAGCAATAATAATAATAATGATAATAATAATAATAATATAAATAATAATGATAATAATA
>NC_051391.1:16613878-16616378 GCF_015228065.2 Penaeus monodon | reverse complement strand
CTGTCGTTTTTGACTACTTTATTATTTGTCTGTTTATTTTCTAAGAGTGGGTGGTTCGTCTCTCTCTCTCTCTCTCTCTCTTTCTCTTTCTCTTTCTTTTTCTCTACAACTCTTGTCTCTCTTCTCTTCTTCCTCTCCTCTCTTCCTCTCCATCTCTCTTTTCTTTTCTCTTTCTTTTCTCTATCTCTCTCTTGTTTTCTTCCTCTCTCCCTCTCTCATCTCTCTCTCTCTCTCCTCTCCTCTCAGCCTCTATAAACCTCTCTTCTCCTCTATCTCGCCTCTAGCTCTCTCTTCTCTCCCATTCTGTCTATACTCTCTCTCTCTCTCTTTCAATTCTCTCTCTCTTCTACTTTATTATTTCTCTCTATTCTCATATTCGTCTCTCTTATTCTCTCATTCTCTCTCTTCTCTCTCTCTCTCTCTTCTCTCTCCTCTTCTCTCTCTCTCTCTCTCTTCTCTCTCTCTCTCTCTCTTTCTTTCTCTCTCTCTCTCACTCTCTCTTTGTAAAAGAAGAAAACAGTGCTGGAGTGACATAAGCTGATCAATCACCAGGCGTTGGGCGATCGAGGTTCAATTTAACGGGGTTTTATCCTCACCGTCGGGGAGTAGGGAGGGGGACGATGGGGGGGGGGGCGAGGAAGAGACGGGGGAGGGGGAAGATGGGGGAGGGGGAGGGGGAGTCACGCCTACCACCCGCCCGCGCCAAAGGTACGGGGGGGGAGGGTAGGGGGTGTGGGTGATGGCCAAGGTGTAGGGGGAGAGGAAAATGAAGGAAGCGAAGGGAAGGGGAAGGAATATGAATAAGAGAGAAAGGGGAAGAAGGGGTGATAAACGGAAAAGGGGAAGGGGTAAAGGAAGTCATACGAGGGAAAAGGGTACGTGTGTGTAGGGGTTGGGGGTTGGGGGGGGGGAGGAGATGGGGAGAGGAAAGTAAAGAAATAGGGGGGGGAGGGTATATGGCAGTGGGGAAGGGGTAGGGATGGGATGAGAGGGGGTTAGGGGTTAAGAAGGGGAGGGGGGGGAGGAGGAGTTGCCATACGCCCCTGAATTTCCTGACTCCCTGACGTGTTTATGATGACAGTCATCTGATTCCCTGCCCCGCCCGTGCCCGCCCACGCACCTGCTCTCGCCGGGTACTCAGCCGCCCACGCTCTTGCACGGCTGTGGGCGGAGGTTATCGAAAATAGTCAGTGGAAGAAAATACATTTATATAAAAAAAATCTCATGTTCATTATTATTCCTAGCGATGATCATAATACTACTACTAATATCATCATTCTGCTAATATTGATACTACTGCTATTACTACTGCAATCTTTGTTGCTACTGCTGCTACTACATAATGGTGGTGATGATGATAATGATAATGCAAATGCTAATAATAGCTATGATGATGATCATGACAACGATGAAAATCATGATGATGTTAATGATGATGACTATGATGATGAGAATCATGATGATGATGTTAATGATGATGACTATGATGATAATGATGATGATGATGATGATGATGATGATGGTGATGGTGATAGTGATAGTGATAGTGATAATGATATTGATAATGATGGTGATGATAATGATCATGACGATGAGGATGACGATGACGATGATGACGATGACGATGACGATGACGACGACGACGATGATGATAATGGTAATGATGATGATGATGGTGTGATGATGAAGATGAAGATGGTGATGATAATAATGATGACAATGATGATAATAATAATAATAATGATAATAATAATAATAATAATAATAATAATAATAATAATAATAATAATAATAATAATAATAATAATAACTACAACACCATCAACAATAATGATAACAACAATGCAAATAACATCCATTATAATGCTATACTTTGCAACACCATACTATCACATGGCACAATTACCTCAATTCTCATGTCTATTGCTAGATTACACATTCTACTAACATTTCCAAGCTGCACCAATCGTTTTATAGGCCTACTTACCGCCTACACTCTACTCAAAGCGACGCGAGTTTATCGCTATAGGATTTTGACAGCTGATCAGAACCTCATTAGAGTGACTCGTCGTGCGCCTAACCCCGTTAACGTGTCTTGCTTGACATCACTAATAGGTAAGAAAGTGTATAACCTTAGTGATACCGGTAATAATATAAATGATGATAATGATTATGGTAATGGTAATGATGATAATGATGATAATAACAGTGAAAGTATTAACAATGATGATAATGATGATAAAAACAATAATGATAATGAGAATTAGAATAATGATAATAGCAATGAAGATAATGGCAATAATGATAATGATGATAATAATGAAAATGATATTAATAATGATAATAAATAATAATGATGATAATAAGGGAGAAATAACAAAAATAATAACTTTAATAATAATGATGGTGATATTGATAATAATAATAACAATAAAATGATAATGATGATGATGATAATAATAATAATAATAATATTAATAACAATAACAACATTAATAAC
>NC_051391.1:16596378-16603878 GCF_015228065.2 Penaeus monodon | reverse complement strand
AAAATTTTAGAATAGAGAATCAAGCAACACGAAGAAACAAACAGCAACGAAAACAAACAGGCAGATAAGACCCCCCCCCCCCAAGAAAAGAAAAAAAAAGACTCAGAAGAAGAAGAAAACACAAATGGGAATAAACAGTGAGTATTTTTACTTACTTTATTATCATCATTTTTTTTTTTTTTTACTTATAACAAACATGAAAAAGCGAAACTGGAAGAGGCATAGGGCAAGATTATTACTAAAGAGGAAAGGAAAGAGGAGGTGACAGGCAGATATATACTAGACAAGACAATTGGTGAAAAGAGAGAGAGAGAGAGAGAGAGAGAGAGAGAGAGAGAGAGAGAGAGAGAGAGAGAGAGAGAGAGAGAGAGAAGAGAGAGAGGAGAGGGGAGAGAGGAGAGAGAGAAGAGAGAGAAGAGAGAGAAGAGAAGAGAGAGAAGAGAAGAGAGAGAGAGAGAGAGAAAGAGAGAGAGAGAGAGAGAGAGAGAGAGAGAGAGAAGAGAGAGAGAGAAACAGAGAGAAGAAACAGAAAAAGAGGAGGGAAGGAAGAGAAAGAGAAAGGAGAAAGGAGAAAAAAAAAATGGTAAAATAAATGCAGAAGAAAGTAAGGGAGGAGCCTGATAGAGGGTGAAAAGGGAGATACAGAGAGCGGGGTTAGGAGAGCGGGGATGAGTTGATAAGTGTGGTTTTGGATGACAGGCGAGAGGGATGATGGGTGGGGACAGGAACGAGTGATATAAGATGTACGAGACAGAACGAATAAAGGGCATGGACACATTTCTAATGAAAATCGGCGCCAGGCGAGCAGAAAAAAAAGAAAGGAATGGGGAAAAAAAAAAAAATGCATAAGATAGAAATTGGGGTTTAGCCTTTTTGCCAGTAAAAACGCTATGCGCTTTAGTTGTCACAAATTTACCGCCATTCACGACTCAGGCGCGTTAGTTCATACGTGAACCTCTAAAATTGGTGTCAAACCCTTTCGTTTAAAGTTTTTTTGCACCGAATCCATCCAACCCGGCAAAAAGGTCAGGGGCCATTTTTATCGGCGCCAAAACGACAGTGACAGGGAAAAATGGCGTAGATTGACCAAGATATGAGCAGAAACATCGGTTATAACGAGCGTGTTAAAAGCGTCGAGGGGTCATCGCGGCTACAAACGCGTCCTTGAATATTTTACGCGAAGCCACCAGATTTTTTCCTTTTATAATATCTTTTCCTTTAAATATCCCCCCACCCCCCTACTCTTCTCTCTCTCTCTCTCTCTCTCTTTCTCTCTCTCTCTCTCTCTCTCTCGTGCGTGGGTGGATGTGTATTTCGGAAATACTGTTGGTGTTTACGAACAAATTGACGAATGTATTTGCTCGCGGGTTAGCCATTACTGCCACACGCCGAGTTGGGTAAACCGAGTCTTGTGTGTACAGGAGGCAAGTGATGCGCCTCTGCTTTATGTCTGTCGAGATTTCCCTCTGGTCTTTTTTTCTAAGCCACTGTGAATATTTGCTTTTGTTGTCGTGTTATAAAGACAACGATACGAAGGTCGAGATATGAACGAATCCTATTGTGTAGAGCAGCAGTTAATAAAATGATACTATATTTCAATATCCTTTGAGCGGTTCTTCTGGCTAGAGATATTACTCCATCACGACTGCCAGAATAACCGATCCTGACTGGGCATCGTGGAAATTAACATGATTATTTGTCTTTCAGGATAATGGGCATCAGTATGAGCGGATGTCAGTGTAATCTGACAATAGAAATGGTAGTGACTATTACTATTACTACAAATATCTGACATGCTGCTACTATAATTACTCTTTCTACTTCTATTGTTGGTCATAATGATAGTAATAATAGTAGCAGCAACAGATTTGCCATTGATAACAGCACCAACAACAAAAATAGTAGTAACGATATAGGCGGTAGCGGTAATAGTAACACTCTTAGTAGTAGCAATAGTAGTGGTAGTCGTAGCAGTGGTAGTAACAGTGATAGTAGTAGTAGTAGTAGTAATAGTAGTAGTACTACTAGTAGTAATAGTAGTAGTAATAATAGTAGTAGCAGCAGCAGAAGTAGTTGCAGTAGCAGAAATAGTATTGACAGAAATATCCATGCATAAAGTAAAGTAAAATAATAATTCGAAACGTAGGCATGACTATAAACGGAGTATTGTAAGCCATTTGAAATAGCAGTAGCAGCTTTAGCATTAAGAGGAGAAGTAGCAATGGTAGCAGTAACGACTAGTAGTAGGAGGAGTAGCAGTAGTACTAGTAGCTGCTGTTGTTGTTATTGTATAGAAGTAGCAGCTTTAGTAATAAGAGGGGAAATTGTAGTAGCAGTAGTAACTGGTAGCAGTAATAGTAGTGGTTGTTGTTATATCACATTGCTATTAGTCGCTGCATTATTAAAATACTTGTAATTGTAAAAATAGTAGTAGTAGTAGTAGTAGTAGCAGTAGTAGTAGTAGTTGTGGTGGTGGTGGTAGTAGTAGTAGTAGTTGTGGTGGTAGTGGTAGTAGTGGTGGTGGTGGTGGTGGTGGTGGTGGTAGTGGTAGTAGTAGTGGTGGTGGTGGTGGTGGTAGTGGTAGTAGTGGGTGGTGGTAGTGGTAGTAGTGGTGGTGGGGTGGGGTGGGGGGGTGGTGGTGTGGTGGTGGGGTGGTGGTGGTGGTGGTGGTGGTTGGGGGTGGGGAGAATGTTTTGGGTGTTTGTTGGGGGGGGTGTGTTTTTAATTTTTGTTGGGGGGTTTTAAATCATATAAGAAAAATTCTAAAATTTATAATCCCCAATGTAAAAATCACACCTAATTCAGTAGTAAGAAAATAACAAGAACAAACACACAAACACAAAAATATGCTAAAATTCCCAAATTAGTATATCCAGATGAAAAAAACAACAACAAAAGAACAATTATAAGCAATATAAAAAAAAATATTTAGTTAATAATGAAAAAAAACAACAAAAAAAAAAAAAAAAAAAAAATAAAAATTTTGATAAAAATAAAAAAAAAAACAAATAAAAATAATATAATAATAAATAAAAAATTTAAAATAATAATAAAAATTTTAATAATAAAATAAAAATAATAATAAAATGATGATGTCGCAATAGAAAAAGTAAAATGATAATAAAAATGAAATTTTAAGATAATAAAAATAAAAACAACAAAAACGTTTTGAGGAATATGAGTGATATGATGAGGAAAAGGATAATAATAATGTATGATAATAATGAAAATGTAAAATGATAATAACAAAAAGATAAAACAATACGCTAGGGAAATCTGATATTACTACTTTTTCATCATCACCCCAAAATTTCTTTCCCCCCTTTTTTATCCCCCCCCCCCCCCCTTCCCCCCTCTTCCCCCCCCCCCCCCTTTTTCCCCAAAAAACCCCCCTTTTTTTTTTCCCCCCCCAAAAGGGGGACCCCTTTTTTTTCCCCCCCCCTTTTTTTTTTTTTTTTTGGGGGGGGGGGGGGGGGGGTTTTTTAAAAAAAAAAAAAAAAAAAACTTTTTTTTTTTTAAAAAGGGGGGGGGGAAAGGGGGGGAGGGGAGGGGGGTGGGGGGGGGGGGGGGGGTTTTGGTTGGGGTGGGGTTTTTTTTTGTTTGCCCTTTTAGGGGGTAACTTGGGGGGCAAAACGCTAAGATGGCCAAATAAAAAAAAACCCTTTTTTGGGGGGTGTTTTCCACTTTGTTGCGGTTTCAATTTTTTAATTAAAAAATAATTTTTTTTTTGGGGGGGAGGGGGGGAAATTTGAAAAAAAAGGAAAAAAAAGGGAAGAAAAAAAGGGGGGAGAGGGAGGAAAGGAGGAGGGGGGGGGGAAGGGGGGGGGAGGGAAAAAAGGAGGAGGGGAGGAGGAGGGGAGGGAGGAGGGGGGAAGGGGGAAGGAGGAGGAGAAGGGAGGAGGGGAGGGGAGGAGGGGGGGAGGGGAGGGGAGGAGTGGGGGGGAGGGGAAAAAGGGAAAAGGAGGGGGGGAAAGGAGGGGGAAGAAAAGAAGAGAAAAAAAGAAAGGAAGGAGGAGAAGAAAAAGAAAAAAAAAAAAAAGGGAAAAAGGAAAGGAGAAGAAAAAGAAGAAAAAAAAAGAAGCAAAAAAGGTTAAAAAAAAAGAAAAAAAAAAAAAATTCCCCCCGCCCGCCCCCCCACCACAAACCCCCGCCCGGGAAAAACCCCCAACCTAACAATCCCACGCGGGCCCTCCTGTATCCCACTGCCCAGATCGAAAGGCGCCCCCCCCCCCGAAGACAATGACCCCAAAGCCCCATCAGGACTTAAAGAATGGTCAGGATTCAAAATTACTCCCCATACCCCCCTAGACTGTTCAAAGCCTCAGTAACAGGTCTGCAGGTGAAATTTCGGAAAAGGGGAATTTGGGGACAACGAAGGGTGTCTTTGGGAAAGGCTTGTCTCCCCGGGGGGGGCATTTTGGCCTTTGGGGCTTTTTCTCTCTTCTTCAGGTTTTTAGCTTCCCCTTTTTTTTCAATTTTTGCCTTTTTTTTTGCCTGAAACCCTTTGCTTCCCCAGTCTTGAGCCCTTTTTGGGGGATCGTTTTTTGGAAAAATTTTATTTTGACTTTCCGACGGGGGGACAAAGGAGAAGAAGGAGGGGAGCGGGGAAAAGGGGAGAGGGGGGGAAAGGGGAGGAGGGGGGGGAGGAGGAGGGGGGGGAGGAGGGGGAGGGGAGAGGAGGGGGAGGAGGGGGAGGGGGAGGAGGAGGAGGGGGGGAGGAGGGGGGGAGGAGGGGGAGGGGGGGGAGGGGAGAGGAGGGGGAGGGGAGAGGAGGGGGGGGAGGAGGAGGGAGGGGGGAGGAGGAGGAGGAGGGGGAGAGGAGGGGAGGAGGGGGGAGGGGGGGGGAAAGGGGGGGGGGGGGGAAGGGGGGGGGGGGGGGGAAGGGGGAAAAAGGGGGTGGGGGGGAAAAAAGGGGGGGGGGAGGGGGGGAAAGGGGGGGGGAAAGGAAATTTAAAAAAGGAAAAAGTAAAGATAAAAAAGGGGAAGGAAGGGGGGGGGAAAAAAAAAAGGAGGGGGAAAAAGGGGGAAAGGGGGGAAAATTTGGGGGAAAAAAAGGGGGGGGAAACAGGGGGGAATAAAAAAAAGGGGAGGGGGGGAAAGAGGGGGAGGATGGAAAAAAGGGGGGGAGGGGGGGGAAAGGGGGGGGGGAAGGGGAGGGAAAGCCCCATTTTTTAAAAAGGGGGGGGAAAGGGGGAAAAAAAAGTTTGGAAAAAAAAGGGCAGGAAAATTTGAACCGGGGTTTTAAGAAAAGGGGTCTAAAAAAGGGGGGAAAGGAAAGAAAAAAATTTTTTTTTTCCCTGTACTTACGTGGAGTGCGCGTGGCTCCCTGTCACCTGTGCCAACCATAACTCATTAATTTGTTCTGGACTCAACACAGGCACTGCAACTTCGGCTCACAAATTCTGCATTTTTCACACCTCGTGGTCTTTCCCTCATACCTTATACCTCCCCCCCCCTTTCCTTTCACCTCACAGTTTCCGCTGCCTTTGCCGTCCTATGCAATCGCATGACCCATGACACATATTTCCCACAATGCATCTGATTATGTCCAATATCTCATACTTTCCCTTTTAAAGTCTCTCTTCCTCGTTAATCGGCTTTGCCACAATTCGCCCTTCGCTTTCGTTATTATCAGATACTCCTCTTAAAAAACAGCTATTTATATTAGCATACACAGATAAATTAAAAATCTTCAAGAGATGTTGAGCTCTGCGTGTCCTTTCTCTCTCCAAGATCAAACCAGCGAGTTTTGAAAGCCGCGATTCGAAGACTCAACTCGCCCTCTCTGTCCCTTTAACGGCGAACTCAACGAGGACAGAATGCTAATATTACTCACCTAACCGCTCCCAGTCCGGCCGTGAAGAGGTTCGTTTTTGAGAGGAATCCGAGATATTGGGCTGATTTCGTCACAGAGGATCGGGAAGACGCGCTGACTTCGAGATATGTCGACAGACACGCTGACTTCTAGAAAGATCGACAGACACGCTGACTTCTAGAAAGATCGACAGACATGCTGACTTCTAGATAGATCGGAAGACACACTGAATTCTAGAAAGATTGAGAGATATGCTGATCTACAGACATCTCGAAAAATATACTGACGTACAGATAGTTCGAAAGATATACTGAGCTGTAGATAGATCGAACTGTGTATTGATCTATAAACATATCGAATGAGGTAATGATAGAAAGACTGAAAGGTAAACATGATAAAAGTTAAGGGAATAAAATGATATTATCGCTTACTTATCCAAAGGGAAGTGAATTGATAGACCGACTGATAGATAGATTGGTAGATCCATAGGTAAATGGATGTGTAGATAGACAGAGCGACGGGGAGATAAAGCATTAAAAACGATAGTTAGAGTGATAGATAGTTCGAAAACACATTTACAGATCGACGAAGGATATACTGATAAATATCTGTATAGACAGGTATAGACAGAGAAGAGAGAGACCTCATCAGTGCGCCATTATTCCCTTCATTAAACAGAAAACCTTCCCCTCATATAGAAAGAATCCCCTGTCTCCCCTCTCCCTTTCACCTCCTCTTTCCTATGTCTGTCGCCCCCTCCCCTCTCCCTCCCCTTTTTTCCAAACCCCCTTCCCACTCTCGCTCCCCTCCCCCCTCCCTCTTCCTTCTTGTCCCATCCCTTCCCCTTTTTCCCCTTTCCCGTCCCCGCCCCCTCCCTTCTCCCTTTTCCCTTTTCCCCTCTCCTCTCCCGTCTCCCCTATCCCTTTTCCCTCTCCCATCCACCCACGCCCTCTCCCCTATCCCTTCCCTTTCTCTCCCCCCCCCTCCCCCTCTCCCCTCCCCCCCCCCTTTCCGTCTCAGCACAAATACACACTCCCGCCCGACCCGAGATGTTCGCCCAAGATGATGTTTACTCCCGCAATATACTCCTTCGAGACGGACTCATCCCGCGAGGTTGAAGAGGCCGAGAATTTGCTTTTATTTCCAGTGTGAAAATAAAGGGACGCGAGCATGAAAGGCTTCCGCTTTCTCTCGCTCGCTCAGGCTCTGCTCCGCTGCCTCGCGCCCGGCCGCCCGCACGCACGCCCGACACGCTCACATACTCGCACGACCCTACACCTGTACGCCCCTACACACCCACCTCTTCACCCCCACCCCCACTACCCCCACACGTCTTCACGGCCACACGCCCACACGTCTTCATGCCCACACGTCTTCACGCCCGCACGCCCACGTCTACGCACCAAAACCCCGTATCCCACCGTTTATATGGGGAAAAAGGTGTGTATCTTTTTAGAAAAAAGGAAAAAGACTAGATTGTTATATAAAATTCAGAGAAGGAAATGTTAACACAACACTTTAAAGAAATGGGCTGTGATAGAAAGGAAGGAAGGGAATAAGAAAATACAAAGGAGGGGGTGAAATGTAGGAAAAGAGGATTAGAAGGATAAGCAAATGGTGTAGGAATGAAGCAAAAATATAAAAGAACCGAATTGAGAATTAGTAAGAAAATTGATAAAAAGAGA
>NC_051391.1:16581378-16586378 GCF_015228065.2 Penaeus monodon | reverse complement strand
TTTATATTTTCTATTTATTATTCTTTTTAGTACGTCCTCATCTCTCAACTGATGGCAAAAACAAACCTGGTATGAATGCATATAAAAACCTTTAGATTTACTAAAAGGATGTAAAGAAGTTATATAAAAAATATATAATGTTTTCATGATGAAAATACAATTAACAATAACAAATTCTCAAATAAATGATTTCGCTTATCATCTCGTGAAAACAAACAGACAGACAGACAGATAGATAGATAGGTAGGTAGATAGATAGAAAGATAAATAGATAGACAGATAGACTGGTAGATACAATGATAGGTAGGTTGGTAACTTATCATCTCGTGAAAACTTTAGAAATTAGACAGACATAAACAGACAGACAGACAGATAGACAGATAGATAGGTAGGTAGATAGATAGACAGACAGATTGGTAGATACACTGAGAGGTAGGTAGGTAGGAAGGTGATTTATCATGAAGACAACAACATTTCACAACCTCACTTACCTTTAAGATCTATAAAGAAAACAGTTTTGTAAATTTGTGCAGACTCCATTGCAACGACTCGATGTTGCAGAAGCCCCTTTGCATTATCCTAATAGATCCGTCGTAAACATTATCAAGAGAAATTGCATAAAAGCTGTCATCTTCACTTCGTTTTGATTATTGTAATCATGAAAGCCTAAAGATTTTAATTAATTATCAGGATATGAGTGTTGGGAAGAAAATACAATTGACGTCATCTTTATTTCCAAATCTGTGAACGAAGAAAATATATCATCTCTCCATTTTTCGTATTTCTCCATCTTTTAAATTAATTTCTCTCTCTCTCTCTCTCTCTCTCTCTCTCTCTCTCTCTCTCTCTATCTATCTATCTATCTATCTATCTATCTGTCTTTCGCTTTTTCTCTGTCCCTCTCCATCTCTCTCCCTCACTCTCTCCATCCACCTCTCCCCCTCTCACCTCTCACCCTCTCCTTTCTCTCTCTCTCCCCCCCTTTCTCTCTTCCTCCCGCCTGTCTCCTCCCTCAGCACCATCGACTTTCCATGTCATTAGGAAAGCACAGAACAGGGGATCGTCAATACCGCAAATATCCCCCGGACTAATTAGTGATCAAGCAGGCCGCAAAAAGAGCCCGTGGCTTCACACAAAAACGCGAGGGCTCTCCACGTCCGCGTGACGTCACCAGCCTATTGCATCCGCGGAGGACGAGAATTATTGTGCCCCGCGGTCGATACCCGCACACGCACGCACACACACGCACACGCACGCACATACACACTTGCATACACACACACATAAATATACACAAGCTGATATATACATTCACGTAAAATCCTTATGCACATACATATATAAATATACGTTTGCATACAAACAAACAAACAAACAGGCATACATACATACATACATGTACACTGTTGTTATATTAAAGAAATTTCATCTTGTTGAATATGCATACTTAGACACTTACATATACATTACATATATATTTATATACATATATAAATACATACAGCATCCATTTATCCATCCATTCCTCCATACCTACACACACATTCTCAGACATGCACGCACACACACGTACACACACACACACACACACACACACACACACACACACACACACACACACACACACACACACACACACACACACACACACACACACACACACACACACACACACACACACTCGGAGACGAATACGGCGAGTGGCAGTTTTAAGATCATTGCACGGGATTCCAAAATGGCTGCAGTGGCTAAGAGGCTCCCTGAATTAGAGTGCGGGTTAGTGCCAATATGTCACTCGGCCTCGTTATTCTGACAGGGCGTACACACACGCGCACATGTGTATACATATACATGTGTGTACAGACATGCATACAAATACCATGCACAAATACAAAATACACACCCGTACAGAAACAAACATGCACATATACAGACATAATTAAACACACAGACACAGCCACAAACACACACACACACACACACACATATATAGAAGACATATTAGTAATACATCATCCACAGACAATTAATACTGATAGAAGGTACAGCCAAATATATTCATGAACACATTAACAAACAAACGAACACCCACAGACACAGAAATACCCACAAATACACACATATGGATATAGTTAGAAACCCAGTTATAAATACGGACGTCGGTAAATTTAGACATAAAGAAACACACAGATTTATAGATAGCCAGACTTCTGATACACATAAACATAAGCATGCAAAGTCCACAAGCTGTTCCTTAAAATAACTCACCGGAAGATACATACGGGAATATGTGTGTTTGTAGACACGTTCATTCAGGAAATGGAGAGAGAGTAAGAGGAGGAAGGGGTTGGGGAGGGGAGAAAGGGTTAAAAAAAAAGGGGGAAGGAAGTGAAAAAAAAAAGAAATCAACACGAATTTCGCGATTTCATATGTGACACGGAACATCAAAATAATCGCCATGGCTTTTAACTGTTTAGAAATAAGCACGTGAAGTATCTACCCACACTCTTCCTAGCTATCTCCCCTTCCCCCCCCTTCCTTCCCCACTCCCCTCTTTTCCTCCCTATCCTCCCCACTCTTCTCTCCTCCCTCAATTAAATGAAAAAAAAGGTCTTTTGCTAAATATATTCTGGGCCAATCTCTCTCGTTCTGTCATACATGGGAAATTAAGTGACATTTGCCTGGTCGAGGGAATGGGGGGGGGGGGGGTTGAAAACTTTCCGAGAGGCAGTTGTTTTTATTTTTCTTCTTAATTCCTCCCTCTCCTATTTCTTTTTCTTTGTCTGCGTCTGTGTCTGTGTCTCTGTTTCTCTCTCTCTCTCTCTCTCTCTCACCCAAAATATAATCCTAGAACTAGACGATATCGCTGTGTTTAGCAAGATTACGATAATAATGACAACAACAAGAACTGTGAAATTATCAAGAACAACAACAATAGCAATAATAATCACACACACACACACACACACACACACACACACATACACACACTCACACACACACACATATATATATATATATATATATATATATATATATATATATATATATATATATATATATATATAGATAGATAGATAGATAGATAGATAGATAGATAGATAGATAGAGAGAGAGAGAGAGAGAGAGATAGAGAGATAGATATATAATAAAACAAAGTCTGCGAAATTAGCCTTTGAAGGGAGATCAGTTTCATTTAAAAAATATACATATAATCTTCATATGGAAGTTATGTCAGTATATACCGTATATCAAATACAGACTCTCACATACGAATTTTCAAGATTATATTCATTATCATGAAACTATCCAAGCTATTCTTAGCTGCCATAACACATATAGCTTGCAAAAATATGCCGCGAGATTCGAACCAGTTAATACAAAAACATACGAAAGTCATAGAAAAAAACAACAACAACGAACAAAGTTTATCACACAAAATGCAAAAACCAAGACGTTATAGAAAACAAGAGAGAAATATTTCGGTCGCAAACGAGCGGTCTGAGAACACACAAGGACAGTAACGCACACAAGCACGGAAGCACACAAGCACTCCTTTCTCGTGGCCCGCCCGCCGTCCGACGCCTCAACACCACATCGACTCCAGGTTGACGTTGAGAAATAGAACGATTACTCAAATTCCATATTTGACTAAGGTGAGGACGGCCGGGCGAGGGGGCGGGTGGCGGGGCGTGGAGGAGGGGGCGGAGCGGAGGAAGGAGTGTGGGGGGGGAGGAGGGTGTGGAGGAGGGGGCGGCGGTGGAAGGTGGGGGGAAGGGGGGATGGGGAGACAGGCGGAGGTGAAAAGAAAGTAAGAGAAATTGGGCTGAGAAAAGAGGAGGGGGAGGAGGGAAGAAAAGAGAATAGAATATATATATATATGTATATATATGCATATATATATATATATATATATATATATATATATATATATATATATATATATATATATATATATATATATATACTCAAAATCTCGTTTTGGCTATTTTATCACACGTTGATAAAACATTTGAAAAGAGCATAAGAGAGGAACGGAAACGAAAAACGTGTGATAAAATAGCCTAGGAATCCTTTAATCTCATTTAGAAATACAACATCAAGTGTTTCTAATATACCGTATAGATGGACAGATAAACGGGTAGACATATAGACAGGTAGGTAAATAGCCAGCTAGTTATTTTTATATTTAGAAAGAGCGATAGATAGATCAACAGACAGATAGATAAAGGAAGAGAGAAAAAGAGACCGCGACCGAGAAAAAATGAAAGAGAGAGAGAGAGAGAGAGAGAGAGAGAGAGAGAGAGAGAGAGAGAGAGAGAGAGAGAGAGAGAGAGAGAGAGAGAGAGAGAGGGGGGGGGCAAGAGGGAGCCGAGGCAGGAGAGAGAAATAGAAGAAAGAGAGTTAGAGAAAGGATGTGAGCGAGAGATAGAGACTGTGAACTGGATGTAATTTAATGTCAGGAATGAGAGAAAGAGAAACAGAACGACCTTTGAAGAGAGAGAGAGAGAGAGAGAGAGAGAGAGAGAGAGAGAGAGAGAGAGAGAGAGAGAGAGAGAGAGAGAGAGAGAGAGAGAGAGAGAGAGAGAGAGAGAGAGAGAGAGAGGACGGTGGGCGGAGCCAAGGGTAGTCTCAACACGTGCTAAGGATGCGGAAGAGGTGTATGGCGCCACGCACTTCCTGTGCCACATTTCTTGACGTTTGTTATATATATGTGTGTGTTAGAGTGAGTGTGTGAGAGTGAGTGTGTGTGTGTGTGTGTGTGTGTGTGTGTGTGTGTGTGTGTGTGTGTGTGTGTGTGTGTGTGTGTGTGTGTGTGTGTGTGTGTGTGTGTGTGTGTGTGTGTGTGTGTGTGTGTGTGTGTGTGTGTGTGTGTGTGTGTGTGTGTGTCTGTTCGCTTAATGAGCGCTTTACTTAGTTTGTCATTGCAAATTTGCCCATTACAAACAAGCACTGTACTTTTAGGATGTTTTATCAGTTATCAGTATTGAAATAGATAC
>NC_051391.1:16551378-16553878 GCF_015228065.2 Penaeus monodon | reverse complement strand
GTTACTTACTGATAACCGATGCCGAATCGTCTCTGTCTCACCAATTTCTCAACTCTCCTCTGTCTCTGGCTTATTTCTGTGGCTTTGTTCATATTCCCCGTTTGCTGGTCTCTGTCTGTCGGTCTGTTTCGGTTTTCCCTTTGTTTTGTTATTTCCAGGCCTCTCTTATATCTCTTTTTTTTATAAGTTACTCTCTCTCTCTCTCTCTCTCTCTCACTCTCTCTCTCTCTCTCTCTCTCTCTCTCTCTCCTCTCTCTCTCGTTCTTTTCTTTTTCTTTCTCTCTACCTCTATTTCCTTCCCTCCCCTCTTTATCTCTTCACTTCCACTTTCTCCCGACCTCCCCGGATTCTTCCCCGGTCTCTATCTCCCGCCACAAAAAGGAGCTCGGTAGGCGCAGTCTTAAGTTGTTACCTCAAATGAAATGATTATGAGCGTGTTATTTTCCTTGCCTCTGATATCTGTCTTCACGCTTGGTCGGTTCTCCTGACGTGGCAACAACTGTGCGCGGACGAGGGAGATTTGGCAGCGGCGCTTTGAGAAATATCCCCGCGTGTTTTCGATTCGCTTAAACAGTTTTCATTGAGTGCGATAATTTGACGGGATAGGTTTCTTTTTATTTTTTTTTATCGTCTTTTTTGGGGGGGGGTATACTTTTTTCCGAGGGTATAGCGAACCAATGCAATCAAAACAGTGCTCCGTTGGATTAATAAGGATTCAAAAACTGACATTCTCGTGGAAAACGAAGGCAGGGTCTGAAAACCAAAAAAAAACAACAACGACAAAAAAACAAAAACGAAATGACTTACGATCCCGCTCTTTTAATTTCACAACCCTTTTTTCGCCACTCACCTGGGCGAGTTTAAAATCCCAGCCACACATCACCAGCGTGAATTCCGAATCCAAATAAACTCCTGTGGGTGAAATATGACAGGCCGAGACGCCCAGGCTGCGGGGTCGTGGGCGTACCTGGCTTACGGGCGTGGGTGCGTGCGGGCGGTGTGGATTACCCGCAGCTGACGGGGCTTGGGGAGCGGCGACAGAGTAGAGTCCGGAAGAAAATGCGTTTCTACCCGTCCGGTCAATTATGTAAGAAGGGATTTTTATGACGTTTGGTAAGAAAAATCCGGGAATCGAGAAAGAGAGAGAGAGAGAGAGAGAGAGAGAGAGAGAGAGAGAGAGAATAGAGAGAGAGAGAGAAATATATATATATATATATATATATATATATATATATATATATATATAGAGAGAGAGAGAGAGAGAGAGAGAGAGAGAGAAGAAAAAGAAGAAGAAAAAAAAGTTCTAATATGAGGGAGCGAGATTCCAAGAACATGTGCGTATGTATGTTCAAATGCATCAGTGATACTGCCGCCTCTGCTGATAAAGAGAATATTGATGAAGTTTAGTAGCAAAAAGATGAATTATAATGATGACAGTGCTCGTAACACACACACACAAAAATGCAATATTTCCAATCAAAATAAAAAACATAATCTCATGACAAACATGAAAAAGGCAATATCAATAACAAACACATAAAAAAATAACGGTGAAGGTCATAATACAGGTAGACATGATAAAGAACATTGCTATTAGTATTTGCTATCACTTCCATGAACGTCATTATGATTATTATTGTTCTTATTATCATTATTTTAGTATTATTATTAATATCAGTATTGCTGCTATTGTTATTATTATTATTATTATTATTATTATCATTATTATTGTTGTTATAATTATGATATCTATTACCACTATTATTACTGTTATCAATCATCATTATTATCATTATAATTATTGTCATTATTATGATCCTCATTATCATTATTATTTTATCATTATCATCATTACCAATAATAATATCTTACCGATTAAACTTTACGAAATATAAAATAACAAAATATGATAAAATCTAATCTCGTTTTGAATCATGGGGAAACGTGAACAAGACCAATATCTGCATTAAATATACATATTTTACTGCACGATAACTGCACACAAATCAACCCATGAGCCAGCACTTCTTTACAGCCTTATGTAAAAGC
Organism: Penaeus monodon; assembly: GCF_015228065.2. NCBI lineage: Eukaryota > Metazoa > Arthropoda > Malacostraca > Decapoda > Penaeidae > Penaeus > Penaeus monodon. The sequence continues at coordinate 16,551,829 of NC_051391.1, read as the reverse complement.
TCAATTATCATTCTAGTTAATATTTCAAATTAGGATCATCTTATTTGCCTTTGACAGATTCGGTGCAAAGAGAGACAGCTGACCTTAAAAAAAAAAAAAAAAAAAAAAAAAAAAAAAAAAAAAAAAAAAAAAAAAAAAAAACACCAGGCGGAAGGCAATGGCAAACCACCGCTCTAAATTGCCAAGAAAAATCATGGAAGCCCATGATCGCCAAGGCTGCGGTGGCCGAATGGTTGGAGCGTCGGAATCACGACTGTCACGACGGCAATCTGAGTTTGGGGGTTCGAGTCACCGGTCGGCGCGTTGTTCCCTTGGGCAAGGAACTTCACCTCGATTGCCTACCTAGCCACTGGGTGGCCAAGCCAGCCCAAGTCAGTGCTAGTCCCAAGCCCGGATAGAATAGAGAGAATGATTACCGAAAAAAAAGGTAACACCGGCACTCTCCGTGGAA
>NC_051391.1:16545210-16546278 GCF_015228065.2 Penaeus monodon | reverse complement strand
CTTTCCTTTCTTTTTTTCCCCCTTTTTTCGTCCTTCCCCCCTTCTTCTTTCCTCCCTCCTTCCCCCTTCCCCCCTTTTGCCCTCCCCCCCCTTTTCCTTTTCCCTCTGCCTTCCCTTCTCCCTTTCGTCCTCCCCCCCTTTTCCTTTCCTTCCCCCACCGACCCTTCCCTCTCCCCCTCTTTTCTCCCCTTTTCTTTACTCCTCCTTTCACCCCCTTTTTCCCGATGCCTTTCCCCCCTAACCCACTTTTTCCCACTCTTCCCATCCTCCCCACCCTTTTTCTCCTTTTCCCCCCCTATTACCACCCCCTTCCCCCTGCTCCCCACCCCTCTTTCCCCTTCCTTCCCCCTTCACTCCTTTTTCCCCTTCCTTTCCCTCCTCTCACTCCTCATTCCCCTTCCTTTCTCCTCCTCTCACTCTCCATTCCCCTTCCTCCCTCTTCCTCTCACTCCTCATTCCCCTCTCCCCCTTACTACTCACTCCCCTTCCTCCTCTCACTCCGCATTTCCCCCCCTCTCTCTCCCCTCTCACGCCTCATTCCCCTCTCCCCTCTCTTACCCCTCCCCCTCCTCACCCCTACTACCCCTCTGCCCCTCCCCACATTCTTCCTGACGGTGGTATGAGTGACAGGGTGCTAGAAAGATGCCCGGGGGATGCTTACAGGGGGTGGGGGGTGGGGTGGGGGTAGACGTAGAGTGGGGGACGTGTGGGCGAGTTTCCATGTGTGTGGGGGTGGGGGGGTGGGGGGGAGAGGAGGAGAAAGGAATATCTTATTATTGAGTTTGTGTTTGATTCTGTATTTGTATATATTATAATGATGATAATAAAATAATAATGATAAAAATAATGCTAATGCTAATAATAATAATAATTATAATAATAACAAAGTGATGATAAAAATGGTAATGATAATTAGAAAAAAATAAATTTTAATGATGATATTAATAATGGTGATAGTTAGGGCAAAAATAATGATATTAATGATAACAATGATAACTATAATACTGGTAATGATAATATCAACAATACCAATGATAAAAATAATAGTAATAATAATGATGATAATAA
>NC_051391.1:16520487-16522987 GCF_015228065.2 Penaeus monodon | reverse complement strand
AGGAAGGAGGGAAAGAGGAAGAGGAAAGCGAGATGGAGAGTGGGGAGGAAGAAAGAAAGGTCGAGAAGGAAAGGAGGAGGGGGAAGGGAAAGTGGGGAGGAAGAGGGAGGGAAGAGAAAGAGGAAGAGGAGGGGGAAAGGAGGAGGAGGAGGGAGGAAAAAGGAGGAGGAAGAGGAGGGGGAGAGGAAGAAGGAGAGGAGGGGGGAGGGAGGAGAAGAGGAAGAAAAGGGAGATAAGCAGAGATGATGTGAGAGAAAGGGGAAAGGGAGAATGGGAGAGAGGATGAAAAGGGTTGAGAGAGAAAGAGAAGGAGAGAGGGAGGAGAGGAAGAGGAGTAGGAGGAGGAAAAATAGAACAAGAAAGAGAGATAGATGGATAGATTGATAGAGAGAGAGAGAGGAGGAGGGAGAAAACGAACGGAGGAAAAGATAAAGTAAATACACAAGGAAACGGGAAGACAGAGATGGAGAAGCAGAGAGAGATTTGGGGAGATAGGAAAGGAGAGGGAGAGAGAGAGAGAGAGAGAGAGAGAGAGAGAGAGAGAGAGAGAGAGAGAGAGAGAGAGAGAGAGAGAGAGAGAGAGTGAGAGAGGAGGAGAGAGAGAGAGGAGAGAGAGAGAGAGAGAGAGAGAGAGAGAGAGGTAGAAGAGAGAGAAGATAGTTAGGTACATAGATAGCAGAAAGATAAAGAGTGAGATAGATAGAGAGTTAGATAGAGAGAGAGAGAGAGAGGACATGAAGGCAGAAAAGAAAAGATAGATAGGCATAGAGATTAGACAGAGAGAGAGAGAGAGAGAGAGAGAGAGGAGAAGAGAGAGAGAAGAGAGAGGAGAGAGAGAGAGAGAGAGAGAGAGAGAGAAGATGGGAGAAACAGAGAGAGAAAGGGAGAGAAGACGAGAAAAGGAGAGAGAAAGGAGAGAACAGAGAAAGAAGAAAGACGAGAAGAAGGGAGAGAACAAAATGGAATGAAGGATATGAGAAAAAGACCCAAAAGACGGAGAAAGAAGGAGAGTCATCACCGGGGTGAAAGGACAAACGGCAATAAGCAATGGAGAAGGAGATTAGTCGAGTTCTGTGATGAAAGGAAGGGGGAATTAAGGCAGGAAAAGGGGAGGAGGAGAAGGGAGAAGAGGAAGAGGGGGAAAGGGGGAGGAAAGAAGGGGGAGGAGGAGGAGGAGGAGGAGAGGAGGAGGAGGAGGAGGAGGAGGAGGGAGGGAGGAGGAGGAGGGAGGAAGAGGAGGAGGAGGAAGAGGAAGAGTAGGGAAGAGGGGGAGGGGGAGGGAGGAGGGGGATGGGAGGAGTAGGAAGTAGAGGAGGAGGAGGAGGAGGAGGGGGAGTAGGAGGAGGAGTAGAAGTAGGAGAGGAGGAGGAGAGGAGGAGGAGAGGAGGAGGAGGAGGAGGAGGAGGAGTAAGAGGAGGAGGAGGAGGAGGAGAGGAGGAGGAGGAGGAGGAGGAGGAGGAGGAGGAGGAGAGGAGGAGGAGGAGGAGGAGGAGAGGGAAAGGAGGAGGAGGAGGAGGAGGAGGAGGAGAAGAGGAGGAGGAGGAGAGGAGGAGGAGGAGGAGGAGGAGGAGGAGGAGGAGGAGGAGGAGGGAGAGGAGGAGAAAGGAGGAGGAGGAGGAGGGAGGAGGAGGAGGAGGAGGAGGAGGAGGAGAGAGGAGGAGGAGGAAGAGGAGAGGAGGAGGAGGAGGAGGAGGAGGAGGAAGAGGAGGAGGAGTAGGAGTAAGAGAAGGAGGAGGAGGAGGAGGAGGAGGAGGAGGAGGAGGAGGAGGGGGTGGGAGGCGGAGAAAGTGGTTGGTTTCATCGAAATTTTACGACTGCTTTCAAATTCATTTTTTTCATCTTTTAGACGTTAGTTTCGATTTAAATCACGAAAAGTTTGATGCTGAAAACTCGTTTCTTGTGCCGTCTCCTCCACCCCCTCTCCTTCCCCCTCCCTCTTTGAGTGAGACAGAGATAGACAGACAGATATATATATATATATATATATATATATATATATATATATATATATATATATATATAGAGAGAGAGAGAGAGAGAGAGAGAGAAGAGAGGAGAGAGAGAGATGAGGAGAGAGAAAAAAAAAAAAAAGAAAGAGGGAGAGAGAGAGAGAGAGAGAGAAAAGAAGGAAAGAGAGGAAAAGGAAGAGAGAGGAAGAAGAAAAGAAGAAAGAGAGATAAAGAGAGAGAGAGAGAGAGAGAGAGAGAGAGAGAGAGAGAGAGAGAGAGAGAGAGAGAGAGAGAGAGAGAGAGAGGAAGAGAGAGAGAGAGAGAGGAAGAGAGAGAGAGAGAGAGGAAGAGAGAGAGAGAGAGAGGGGTTAAAATATACAAACGAGAGACAGAGAAGAAAGCGAAAGCAAAACCCAAAACCAGGCAGATACGCATAAGAAAGAAATCCGATAAGATAAAGAGAATTAGGAAGATGGATACGACCAAAGAAGGAGATAAGGGAGACGAGAGGAGAGAAGAGGAGAGAGAATCAGGAAGTTAAGATTAGACGT
>NC_051391.1:16512987-16515487 GCF_015228065.2 Penaeus monodon | reverse complement strand
TCCCTCCATTCGCCTTCCCCCGTTTTCCCTATCAATGCCCCCTTTACCCCTCCCCTATCAATATCCCCTCTACCCCTCCCTATCAATACCCCCTCTACCGCTCCTTATCAATACCCTCCTTACCCCCCCCATCAATACCCCCTCTACCCCGCCCCTATCATACCTCCTCTACCCCTCCTCCTATCAATACCTTCTTTACCCTCCCCCCCTTCCTCCCACCACGTCTCCCTCGTTACGAGATCACAGTAAAGAAATTATCGTACCCTGGCACGCGGCGTACATACAACTAACTAGTGTTTTGTCCTGAAGGATCAAAGGTATTTACGACCAATTAGCTGTTATCCGCCAATACCTCGTTAATAACGTGCTTGTACACAAACGAACTAATTATCTGGCAGTTAATCAGTCAAAACATGTGATCTGATTCGTGGCCAAAGGACGACACGACAACCGTGCTTTAGTTCTCTTCGCGGGGGCAGTCTGTGTTATTATTATTTTGTTGTTGTTGTTGTTGTTGGATAGTGCTTCCTTCTGTTTGTTTATTTGCTTGTTTATTTGTTTGTCTGTCTGTCTGTCTGTTTGTCTCTCTCTCTTGCCTTCTCTCTCTCCTCTCTGCCTTCTCTCTTTCTCTCTCTCTCTCCTCTCTCTCTCTCTCTCTCTCTCTCTCCCTCCCTCCCTCTCTCGCATACACACTCTCCCCCTCTCTCCCACCGTCCATTGTAACATGTATTTATTTCAAGCAGGGTTTGTTGCCTTCAGTTCAGAGTGCTCACGTAGCGTACTGTTTCCTTCAGCTCTTTTCCCGTCAAATGAACTGATCAGACGGGGATTGAAATCGTGGACATTGGATTTTGAAAACCACTATTTTGTAGCTTTTGTCCGTTTTTTTCGTTATCCAGAAAGATGAGCCCCCTCCCCCCCAAAAAAAAAATCCTGGTGTGTTTTTTATATGTATATATTTTTGCATGTCTAGATGCATTTTTTTTTTTTAATCTGTCAAATCATGACCTGGGGAGCTGAGGCATTCGTAATCAGTATAACAAACTGAAGAGAAAAAAGGTGAACGAATTTTAACTTCGTTTCATATTCATTTTATTTATTATTATGATGATAATGATTATTATTTTTATCTTTTTTTATTTATATATATTTTTTTAACTGGCGCCGTTTTTGTATCACAAAATACTCCAGAAAACGAACATTAACACACCTCTACGCGAAAAGCTTCCTCTTCTTACGGCGAAAATGATGAAAAATTCCGCCCCCCCCCCGTTACCTCTGTTGCTTGCCACGATATTCCAGGAGAGCAAGCACGAAGCGATGGAAGGAGGGGGTGCTTGCTGCACGAAAGCACGGCCCAGATTACGTACCGGTCACGGACGGCCAGAATACCTTATTATCAGTATCGTCATCGTCATTATCATTATTATTTTCCTAGGCATATTATCGTCATTGTAGTCACTATCATCGTTATCACCTTCATCATTATTGTTAATATTTCTAATATCTTAATATCATCCTCTGGCACATCACCATCATTATCATCACCATCATCATCATCACCACCATTACCATCATCACCCATCATCATCACCTTCACTATCATCATCACCACCATCATCATCATTTTCACCATTTTCATCATATTTATCATATCATCATCACTATCATCATTATCATCGTCACCATCATCATCACTCAATCTAAGGATTCATTTCCATACAGATGAAGTACACATTATTTTCGGGTTTTAATCGAGTACTAGATAGTGTGTGTGTGTGTGTGTGTGTGTGTGTGTGTGTGTGTGTGTGCGTGTGTGTGTGTTTCCGTGTTTTTGAGTATGTGTGCGTGCGTGTACGTGTAATACATACATATATATGTATATATCATTCCTCTCTTTTCATTTACTCTAGTGTCTGCATGTTACTCTATTTCTATCGGCCATTTTGCGTCTATATATAAAGAAGGTGGGAATTCCAGCATTTTATGAATCATTAGCAACATTTGCACGGTTTTTATGCCCTAAGATGCTTTAATCTTCTAGTGAAAGTACCCGTTTAATTATTGACATTTATTACAGTTTACAAGACACAGAACAAATTAATTTAGTTTCTGGTACATTTTACTGACATTACGCGATCTACGGCAAAATATTGACGTATTCAAATTAGGGTGTTCATATTTCACATATTATAGCATATATTCATATCACAATTTTGGCAACGTGCTTGATATCATCTTCACAGGATATGCAAAGAAAATAGAATCTTAATTTTCATCATAAACAATGACTTCGTTTTATTCACCGATCTCTCCTCCTCCCCCCTCCCCCCCTTTCACCCTACCCCTCCCGTCCCCTCACGTAGCACCCCCCTAATTTGCATTCGTGACGTCACAAGTGGAGTATCCGTTGATAAAATCAGTCGATGTTTTCTCTTTTTTCAATCTTCCTTTCTTTTTTATGTTGCAAGAACCCTTAGTGAGCCGAGAGAGAGCGGAT
>NC_051391.1:16505487-16507987 GCF_015228065.2 Penaeus monodon | reverse complement strand
AAATAAATAAATAAATAAATATTATTAATAATAAAAGTAAAAAAAAAAAAAAAATCGAAAACGCCATTATCTTTCGACCTCTCCTAAATTCCGTATTACAGCTCCATTCTTTATCGGGACTGAGACATAATCACAGTAATTAACGAGGACTGCGTCGGATGCGAGATGACGAGGTATGATTAGCAATTTCCAATCCATATTCGACAATGAGATGAGATGATTGCTGTTAACGACCGCTTTTATTGGATGACGTAATTATCCTTGGGCCATTAAAGAATATCTGTCAATTAAAGCCCTGATGATAAGTATAGAGATTATATTATACGACTTTACTGGCGCTGTAATTAAAAAGCAAATGATGATTATCGAAATAGGTCGCGTTCCTTCTGAACTGTGTTGGAATGAAGACCACGTCATGGGGATTTATAATCTGTCGACCACCCACTGGCAAATGAGAGACGGCGAATTCGTGACGATGATAAAGAAAATCCAAATTGGAATATATGGAGGCGATGGCACAGCGCCACGAGAGCCCATTCCGATCACTTTTATAAGAAGAATTTACGCTGAGAACTCCCACTAGCTAGACGCCATTTTGTGCCCGCGCGGCCGAGATTGTTTCGGGGTTCGGAAGCCACCTTGTTTGTGATTTTGTGGTCTCTCTCTTAATTCCTCGTCTGCAGATGAGCGTCCAACAGATGGAAAGGGAGAGGGAAAGAAAAGGAAGGAGTGGGAAGATCGAAGATAGAGAGGAGGAAATCCGTGAAATATTACCATGAGGGAGATTTTTTTTTCCCCAAAGAGAGAGAAAACGCGCAGAAATGTCGCGCAGTTAAGGTAGCCCCTCCACTCTACGCCTCACAATATCACCCCCATCACCGCCAACACCATATTCATCACCATCACCTCCAACAGCACCATCAAAGGCCGCGATAAATTAAAAATGTCTTCATCGTAAAACGTCGGCAACACCACAGATTCTTCGCGACTCTCACACACCTGCCGGTACTGGCGCCCTCCGACTCGTAATGTCTCTATATTAAAAAGAAATATGCGGCAATCCTTTGCTTATTCGACGCCTTCGTTCGTACCGTCGACCTTTTCCCTCGTTCGGACTCCCCCTCCCGACCCTTCCCCTCTTCCCTCTTTCTCCCCTTTTCTTCTCCTCCTCCTCTATCCTCTTCTCTCTTTTCTTTTTTCCTTAACCCTCCTGTCTTCCTTCTGACTGCCACTTTCCTCCCTCTTCTTCATTTTTCATTTCCCCTCTTCCCTCTCTCCCCTTTTTCTTCTATCTATCTTCTCCTTTCTCCCCTCTGTTCCTCTTTCACTTTTCTTCCCCACCTCCCGCCTATCAACGTTTTCTCTCCCTCCTTCATTCCATTCCCTTCCTACCCTCTTCCCTTTTCCTCAATCTCTCTCCTCTCTCTCTCTCTCTCTCTCTCTCTCTCTCTCTCTCTCTCTCTCTCTCTCTCTCTCTCTCTCTCTCTCTTCTCTCTTCTCTCTCTCTTTTCTCTCTCTCTTTCCCTCTCTCTCTCTCTCGCTCTCTCTCCTCTCTCTCTCTCTCTCTCTCTCTCTCTTCTCTCTCTCTTTCCTCCCTCTCCTGCCTCTCTACCCCTCCCTCGCTTCCCCTTCTCCCCCTCCCCTTCCCCCCCCTTCTCCCTCCCTCGTCCATCTCTCATACCCAATTGGAAGGGTCTCGACTTCTCTTCCTTATTCCTTTCTTTCTCCCTTTTTCTCTTTTATTTCTTTCTTTTTCTCTCTCTCTGTTCCTTCTCTGAAAACAGAGGAAGAAGTAGAAGGGAGAGAACACGAAGAGAGAGAGGGGGATGTAAGGGAAGACAAAAAAAAAAAAAAAAAAAAAGAGAGAAGAGATAGGAAGAAGGGAGGATGATGATAAGGAGGAGGAGGAGGAGGAGCGAAGAGAAGGAGAAGGAGAAGGGTTGCGGAGGAGGAGGAGGAGGAGGAGGAGGAGGATGAAGCAGACAAAGAGATAAGGTAGTAACAAGAAATAGCTGTAGGAATGAGAACGAAAAGGAAAAGGATTGCGGAGGAGAAAGAAAAAGAGTGAAAAGGAAAACCGAGGAAAAAGGGAATTAGAAAAAAAAAATCAGAAGAAGGAATGACTTTAAGCGAAAGACTTAGGAGGAAAAAAAGCGAAGGAGTAAGGAAGAGGAGGAAGAGGAATAAAAGCCGTGTGAAGAGGAGACAACGAGAAGGAGGGAGGAAGGGAGGAGGAAAAGGGAATAAGGAGGACCACCCGTCATGCCTTTGCTAATTAAGACTTTATCTCCGCTTCCGGGCAGAGAATCTTTTTTTTTATGATCTATTAATTAACACAAGGGTCATCAACTCCGACCCGAAACTGGCACTTTAGAAATTAGTTTCGTGGGCTCAAGTCTGTCGTTTATATCATTTCGAAGTTATGCGTCTCCACCTTTCCTGCGCTCTCTCTCCTCCTCTCCCTCCCCCTCGCCTCCTCTCCCTCCTCCTTCCTCCTCTC
>NC_051391.1:16462987-16467987 GCF_015228065.2 Penaeus monodon | reverse complement strand
TCTTCTTCCTCCTCTTTCACTTCTTCCTTCTCTTCAGTCATTCCTTTCCTCCCCTCTTCCTCATTTTTTTTCTCCTTTCCTTATAGATCCTTGTTATTGGCTATGGATCACGATGCCCTGAACCTGTCTGTTAGTTGTACGAGGCAATAAGGAATTTTTAAAAAACGAAGATAGAAAATACCTTTAGTAACCCTTGTATTTGATTCTCGAAGCGTGCTTTTGACTTTGAGGACTTGCTCTGTTTTGAAAAGGGGTTCTTAAATTCCTCCAGTCATAATGTAGGAAGATAAATAAAGGAGGAAGTGTCCTCTTAAAGAATAGGTGGAAATTACGAAATGATAATACATCGGTGGCACCAGGGGAGGGAGCAAGAGACACAGGAATAAGGGAAAAGAAAAATCTATAATCCGAGAGGCTTTGATCTTCCTCCCGTGGGATCGGAACCTTTATAGAAGGCCAAGCCGACTTTCTCTTGTTTTAAGTGACAACAGATTGGATGTGACTCTTGTTTCCCATATTACAGCGCTTGTTTTTATTTTGCTTTTCCTGTTTATGTTCACTGCTTCTCTATTAATTGACTTAAGTGGAGGTTCATTGAAACCTGAAATCTGATCATGATTAAGTTTTATTTATGGATAGTTTTAATATATATTACCAGCAACTTCTACGAGACTGATTTTAGATGATTCATTGCCCATTAAAGCAACGCAACTAATTAAGCTAAGGAATAAATTAAACACCTCAATATCTCAAATGCCATGCTAAGAATCCCGCCTTTTTCTCTTCCTTCCGATATGAGACTCTGAAATGCTTCCATGTCATATTCTTTATCCTCATCAATAACGCCTTACATAAACTACCCTCTCCATCTTGTTTACACCAAACATCTTAACCTACCTCACAGGGTGACAGGAGGAGGCAAAAACAAATGAAACATTAAGCGAAAAAACAATGGCGAAGTGCCCCCTCTCGCCAGAAAAAAAAGAGGCGGGGAACGGCACACAAAAAACGGGCAGCACTTCATTAGCAACTACAGACCGTGTGCACGAAAGTCAAAAAGAAGTTCGCTCGTGTGAGAAAAAGGGAGATAAAAGATGAGAAAAATAAACACGAAAAAATATGGCAATTTGGAGACTTAATTACAAAGTGCAACAATTTGGGAACTTTCGGCTGCGACGGAAATAAACAGAAAAAAAAAAAAACCAACAGAATAACGTAAGATGTTCATATATCTAGTTCACTTAGCGAATCTGTAAATATGAAGCTGATTTACATGTTAAGATGACTTTTTTTTTTGTATTGACGAACCAAGTCATTAGAAGAAAAAATTGCAAATTTTACTAAATATGCAATAATCAGCAAAATATTTTTTTTGATATATATGTTCGTTCTAGACAATAAAATATCTAGTTCGAAATAAAGTTACAGTACCGCTTCACCTTTTTCCTTTCAGTATATGTATCCCACGGTTTCTTTCGATGATACATGGAAACGTACTAACACAAGGGTCAATCGACATCCCGCCCTCCCCTCAGAGATCAAAGGTCAGCCAGTGTCCCGTCAGAGTTTCCCCTCTATGGAGCCTAGTTCCCCCTCCCCCCCTCCCCCCTCTGCCCACTCCAACTCCTTTCACGGATTTATCCAAGACAAAACTCCCGCGTTTTCTCTCGTCGAACTCGTCTCTTTGCGTCCGTGTATCCAGCACCGGTTTTTGTTTCCTAACTTTTTTTTGCTTTTTACTTTTCTTCCTCTTCCCCTTTTCTCTTTCTCCCAATTCTCTCATTTTCTCTTTCTCCCAATTCTCTCATTTTCATCTGCTTGCCTTTTCCTTTCGCTGCGGCGGCCGTCCAGTTGCAGCGTTGCTGTGCGTAGCGTTCGTCTCCGTCCGACTCGATAGGCCTCCGCGCGGCGAACCATTTCGAAAAGCGGTGATCGGCTGTGACAGACAGGATTACAATACGACCGCTGCTCATCGCTGTTATTGGCTGTATTCATAACAATTACTCTCAACAGAGGCGAATCCCGGCACACACCGTACACGCCCCATTCTCACCCTTATCTTCGAAACGCTTAAAGCCTAAATTACCTCCCCTCTGGAGCCCAGCCGATCCCTCCCTTCCTCACCGAACCCTAATACACTGGCTCGCTCTCCCTCCACAAGGCCGGAACGACACGCGATATCCCCGCAACCAATCTCGACCGTACGCCGCTCTAACATAGAGGCGACTTCCCTCCTCCGTCTTACCACCCCTCCTACGCTCGTATTTCCCCGCCGTTCATAATGGTGATGTTACATTGTGAAGTGGCGCCGTTGACACTCATGTAAACAAAGGCATCCCCTTGGTAATTATCATACTGCGTGCTCGACAGCTCGTCCAACAATGGTGGCTAGGGGAATGGTGACAGGAAACTGCGATTTAGGCACTATGGTTGTCGCATGTCTGTGAATATGGCTGTTCGAGAGATCTGTGGTTAGGCACGGTCCCTTGTTTGTTTGTTTAGGGGGCTGGGGGTGGGGGGAGGGGGGGTAAACAACTTATTCGTTTTTTTCTGATATTGTTTGTTTACCTTATCCTGTACTTTCGCTAAGGATTTCGTTTGTTATTTACATAAATGGTCATGTTTGTCCTATTATCAGTATCATCATCTCATTATTATTATTGTTATTATTATTATTATTATTATTATTATTATATTATTATTATTTATTATTATTATTATTAATATTGTTATTATTATTATTATTATTATTATTATTATTATTATTATTATTATTATTATTATTATTATTATTATTATTATTATTATTATTATTAATATTATTATTATTATTATTATTATTGTTATTATCATTACTACTACTACTACTACTACTACTACTGCTACTATTAATAATAATAATATTATTATTACTATCATTCCTATTACTATCATTATCATTAATATTATTATCATTATTATTATCATTGTCGTTGTTGTTATTATTACTATTATTATTATTATTATTATTATTATTGTTATTATTTTATTATCATTATTGTTATTATTATTATTACTCATATTATTATTACTATTATCATTATTTTTATTACAGTTTTTATTATTATTATCATTATTATTATCATCATCATTCTCATCATTATTATTATTATAATGATATTAGTAATAATGATAATAATAATAATATTAATGATAATAATAATAAAGACATTAATAATAATATAATATAATAATAATAATAATAATATATAATAATAATGATAATAATATAATAATATATGATAATAATAATAAATAATAAAATAATAATAAATAACATATAGTAATAATAATAATAATAATGATAATAATAATAATAATTATTATTATTATTATTATTACTATTATCATCAGCAGCATTATTACTTCTTACTTATCATTAATATTATTATTGTTATTGTTATCATTATTTTTTATGATTTTATTTTCATTAACATTACTATTACTGTAATGAATAATAATAATAATATTTTTATTATCATTATCATTATTATTATTATTATTATTATTATTATTATTATTATTATTATTATTATTATTATTATTATCATTATTATTATTATTATTATCATTATTATCATCATCATTATCATTGCTATTATTTTTATTAGCATCAGCATAATGACTACCATTATTGTTGTTATTATCATTATCATCGCCACAGTTATTTTTTCCTTTTATTATCATCATTATTGTGGCTTTTGTTTTGTTTGATTATTTATATTATTGTCTTTATTGTTATTATTACTGTCACTGCAATAATTTTCATGGTGTTCTTACCAATACTGTTCTCATAATTATCAATGTCATATCATTGTCAATGCAATAATATTAGTATTTGTATTATTATTATCATTATCATTAATATTTGTATAAGTATTGATATTTGTATTGGTATTAATAGTATTAGTATCACCAATAATTAATTACTAATAATTACTATTAGTATCACCATTAGCATTAGAATTAGTATTAGTATTAGTTTTAACGCTGTTGTTTGCTCCAGCGTTAGTAATGGTATTATCACTATTCAAATAACCACCATTATTACCATTAAATTTATCTTTTTTTATATTTCAATCTACTTAGATGGCATCAAAGTGTTTCTTCTTTATATTTGGTGTCAGTAATATCGATGTTAATCAACGCATGTGACAGCTGTTTTGATTACTCAGAACTTGTAATCAGGAGAAGATTTAAACCAATATACATTATGTAAATCATGTTGCAATGTTAATTAGGCATTTAGAGATATATGCAAATGATAATGACAATGGTTAAGCTGAGGGTGACATTAACTATGTGCTAATGTAGTGATCATTATAATAATAAGGGCCTTAATTATAATCATGATGAGGATGAGACTAATGATCCTAGTAATTATGAAAATGCTTTTTTAGAAATATATGTTAACCTGAGGATGGAATTAGCTATGTGCTTATGAAGTGTTGATTATTATGATGAATGGTATTAACTATAATAGTGATGGGGACGAGAGTAATGATGCTAGTAATGATGAAAATGCTAGCACCAGTAATAATGCTAGCAATCATGATACTGACAATACATTAAACTGGTGATAACTAGATAGTAATGACATGATAATGGCAATGATAATAACAACAGTACTGGATAATGATGAATATGATAAGGATAGTGATAGCAATAACAAAAATAACAATGATAAAAGTAGTAGTAGTTAATAGTAAAAGCAGTAATAATATAAAACAAAATAATGATGATAATAAAAAAAAAAAAAACAACAACAACAAAAATAACAACAACAACAATAATAACAATAATAATAATAATAATAATAATAATAATAATAATAATAATAATAATAATAATAATAATAATAATATATAAAATAATAATAATAATAATAATAATAATAATAATAATAATAATAATAATAATAATAATAATAATAAAATAATAATAATAATAATAATAATAAT
>NC_051391.1:16450487-16457987 GCF_015228065.2 Penaeus monodon | reverse complement strand
GGTTCATGTCTGAGCCGCCGTGGTCACAGCATGATACTTAATTGTAGTTTTCATGTTGTGATGCTCTTGGAGTGAGTACGTGGTAGGGTCCCCAGTTCCTTTCCACGGAGAGTGCCGGTGGTACCTTTTAGGTAATCATTCTCTCTATTTTATCCGGGCTTGGGACCAGCACTTGACTTTGGGCTGGCTTGGCCACCCAGTGGCTAGGCAGGCAATCGAGGTGAAGTTCCTTGCCCAAGGGAAACAACGCGCCTGCCGGTGACTCGAACCCTCGAACTCAGATTACCGTCGTGACAGTCCTGAGTCCGACGTTCTAACCATTCGGCCACCGCGTCCCCTTATATATATATACACATATATATACATATATATATATATATATATATATATAATAAAATATACATATATATATATATATATACATACATATATATATATATATATATATATATATATATATATATATATATATATATATATATATGTATATGTGTGTGTGTGTGTGTGTGTGTGTGTGTGTGTGTGTGTGTGTGTGTATGTGTGTGTGTGTGTGTATGTGTGCAAACATACATGCATACAAATATATATTGCTTATATAAATCAATATCTACGCAGCAATATATGCCCTTAAATTCGCATAGATCAAGAAATGCGGTAAGTTTAGCTTAGCGAGTGCTTTACCCGCTCTCAAGATTTCTTTTATCATACGGCAACATACACCATCATATGTTAGTCTATTTTGGAGTAGACAAATTTGATAATCACAACAGATCGAACAGAAATGCCTTAGAGCGTGAATGACTTCGCCTTATGAAACCCGCGTGTAGCGAAGCCTTCTCCCCGCCCCAAAAAAGGTAATGGAATAAATCATTCATTGTCTCGCCAATGAACGCGCGCACCAGGGAGACAATAGTTAGGCTGGACCAATCAGCGGCCGCCTTGCGGCGCCTTACCAATGGCCGGTCGCAAAGACAATAGGAGGCGGAGCCAGCAGAAACAATGCCATCTTCTGCGACATTTGCTTACGTCACGCGGCTCGTTTTAACAAAAAAAAAATGCATTTTCAGTTACGTTATCAACATCAGTATATGTCTCTAGATAAGTCTGAAAACGCCCTTAACATATTTTTCTTCCAAGTGCCGAAAAGAAATTACCATTAAAAAAAATAGGGAAAGACTAACCCTTCCCATTGTGTACCTGAGCGTGGGGAAATCTCAGGTGTAATTGGTTGTACAAGTAACCAATCAACGAACCATGAGAGCGACCCTGATAAAGGGAGGTGGAGTTTGGTCGAGAAAACGTGTACATTAACTCTCGCGCGATAAAGCTGATAAGATCTCGCCCTCATATGTTTACGCGATGCTTAAGCCTCTCTCTCCTTTAGAAAATCTGTGTAGAGGATTTAATCGGCTATGGAGTTTTAAATCGATCGCGTAAAACCCTTTTCAAAAAGAATATATAGGTACGCCGGTCTCTCATCGCCGTCTTCGCTTCAAGGTGAGCTCGCCTGTGTTATGAATTATGCGATTATATCATCTTTGTAGGTACATATTGGATGTATATCTAATCACATTTTAACAGACTTGGGTTCTGTATCGCTTTATAAGAATAACGAAAAACAACATGTAAATACGAAAACAATAGCGATAGTAATGATATCAGTGTTAGAAGGTAATACCAACGCACTATGAAAGTTATGACAACTCAGAATAAAAGGTTCCAAAGGTGATGATAACAATGATAATCATAACGCGAGAAATGTTAATAGCAACAGAAACAGCTGTCAGTAATCATAGTATATTTATAATCATAATTATGACATCAATGGTAACAAACATACCAGCAAGGTTAGTAATGATGATCATGATAATGATAATAACAATTATGAAAATAATAATCATAATGATAATAATAGTAATAGTAATGACAATAATAATAAGGAAAATAATGATAATAATAATAACAATGATGTTAATGATAATGACAACAGCAACAACAACAATATCAGTGATAATGATAGCAATAATGATACAACTCCTACTACTAAAAGTAATAATAATGATAAAGCTGATAATAATAATGACAATAATAATAATAGTGATAGTAGTAATAATGGTAATAACAATGATAATAGTAATGATAATAATGATGATTATATTATTGATAATTATAATGATAGTAATAATGATGACAATAGTAATACTGATGATGAAAATAATATTGATAACAATAACAATAGTAATAATGATGATGATGATGATGATGATGATGATGATGATGATGATGATGATGATGATGATGATGATGATGATGATGATGATGATGATGATGATGATGATGATGATGATAATAATAATAATAATAATAATGATAATAATAATAATAATAATAATAATAATAATAATAATAATAATAATAATAATAATAATAATAATAATAATAACAATAATAATAATAATAATAATAATGATAATAATAATAATACTGATAATAATAATAATAATAAAATAATAATAATAATAAAATAATAATAATAATAATAATAATAATAATATAATGATAATAATAATAACAGTAATAATTTTAATAATGATAATAATAATAATGATAATAATAATAATAATAATAATAATAAAAATAATAATAATAATAATAATAATAATAACAATAATTACGATAATGACAATAATAATAACAAGAATGATAATAACGATAATAATAATGGTGATGACAACAATAATAATAACTCTAATGATGATAATCACTGATATTGTAATAAGAGTAATAGTAATAACACTAACAACGCTAACAAAGATAATGATGATGATGATAATAAAATAATAATAATAATAACAATAATAATAATAATAATAATAATAATAATAATAATAATAATAATAATAATAATAATAATATAATAATAAAAATAAAATAATAATAACCATAACCATAACAATAATAATAATTATAATAATAATAACAATGACGATAATGATAATGATAGTAATGATAATAATGATAATAACAGTGATAATGATATTGCAATAATATTAGTAACAACAATAATATTAGTTTTTATTATAACTACTACTACTATTACAACTACTAATATTGATAAGAACAATAATAGTTATGATAATGATAGTAATGATAATGTTAATGATGATGATGATAATACAGTACTACTACAACTACTACTAATGATGATAATGATAGTAATAATGATAATAATAATAATGATGTTACTACTACTATTACTACTATTGAAACTAATACTATTACTAATAACGATAATAATGATAATGATAATAAGTATAACCATAATGATAATTTATAATAACAATAATAATAATGATGATAATAATAATAATAACGATAATAATAATAATGATTATATTGATAATGATAATAATGATGATAAAAATGATAATAAGAATGATGATAATGATAATAATAATAATAATAATAATAATGATAATAATAATAATAATAATAATAATAATAATAATAATAATGATAATAAAAGAAGAAGAAGAAAAACAATTATTATTATTATTACCATTATTATTATAATAATGATGGTTAATAATATCAATAATAATGATGATGATGATGATATAATAATAATAATAATAATAATAATAATGATAATAATAATAATAATAATAATAATAATTATTATTATTATTATCATTATTAATATCATTATTATTAATATTATTATTATTATCATTATTATCATTATCATTATCATTATTATTATTATTATCATTATTATTATCATAACAATGATAACAATAATAATAATGATAATAATAATAATAACAATAACAACAATAATAACAGCAGCAATAATGAAAGGCCAAGAAAGATGAAGATGAGCCTCATGACAAAACCCTATCTTCACGCGACCTCCGTCCGGAAAGCGCACGGCCAGTCGGTCCCCAAGACCACCCAGTGAGACAATTCGAAACCCTGAGTAAATACACCATCATGTCACAGGCAAAGGTAAAGAGAGAGAAAGAGAAAGAGAGAGAAAGAGAGAGAGAGAGAGAGAGAGAGAAAAAAGGGGGGAAGGGGGGGAGGGGGGGACGGGGGGAAGAGAAGGAAGGGGGGGAGGGGGAAGAGAAGGAAGGGGGAGGGGGAGGGGGGAAGAGAAAGAAGGGGGGGGGGAGGAGGAAAACCCTAAGGACATATGATACCTGATCGTCCCTTCATTAAAATCTCCTCGGGGTTGAACTATTGACATCTGGCCTTTTGTCTCGAGCTCACGGCTGTGTCACGCTCTCTTTTACCTTCGTGTGAGGGTCATTTTCGCGTGCTTAGCCCTGCTGGTGTCCTTACGTCTCTCGAGCTCATTTTAGCTTTCTCCGGGTCACTCGATGGCTTTTCCCTGCTTCTGCTGTCTTTTCTCGCTTTTCTTTCTCTTTCTCCTTCTGTCTTTTTCCCTGTCTGTCTGTATGTCTGTCTCTCTCTTTCTCTCTCTATCTCTATCTCTCTTTCTCTTTCTCTCTTACTTACTCTCTCTCTCTCTCTCTCTCTCTCTCTTCCTCTCTCTTTTTCCCTCCTCTTGTCTTTCTTCTTTACGTCCTCTTTTGTTGTTTATGTCCCCTTTCCCTTCTGTCCCCGTGTCTTTTATTACCTCTTCTTTTTTCCCTCGCTTTTCATTTTTTTTACTTCTTGATCTCAGCATTGTGAACATCAACGGAACGAAATCTCATTCAGGTAGGAAGAGCACTCCCTCCCCCCCTCTCCCCCCTCCTCTCCCCCTCCTTCCTTATCTCTCTTTCATTCTTCCTCTTTCCCTCCCTCCTTTTCTCTTTTCCTTCCCTCCTTCTTCTCTCTTTTCTCCTTTCCTCCTTCTTCCTTCTCTCTTCTCCTCTTTCTTCTTCCCTTCTCTCCTCCTCTCCTCTTCCTTTTCCTTTCCTCCTCCCTCCTTCCTTTTCTCTTTTCCTTCCTCCTCCTCCTCCTTTTCTCTTCCTTCCTCCTCTCCCCGCACTCTCCTGTCCTTTCTTGTCCTCCTTATTCCCTTCCTCATTACTCTCTTTCTCATTCCTGTTTATATTCTCTTATTCTCCTTATATTACTTCCTCCCTCCTTCCTCTTCTTCCTTACTGGCTTTTCCTTTTCCCTTCCTCTCTCCTCCTTTTCCTTATCCCCTTTTATCTTTTCGTAACCTCCATTTCCCCTTCCTTAGCTTCTTTCTCCCTCCTTGTATCTCTTCCTTACTCTTTCTTCCTCTCTCCTTTCTCTCTTTCTTATTATCTCTCTCCTCTCCTCTTTCTTTCTTTCCTACGTTTTCTTCCTCATTCTCTCTTGTCTCCATTCCTCTTATACCATTTCCTTCTTCCTTTCCTCTTGCCTCTTTCTTTCTCTTTCCTCCTATTCATTCCCTCCATCTCCCTTTCTCTCTTCCCTCCTTCCTCTTCTCCTTCTCCCTACTAGTCTCTCCTGCTTCCTTCTTATTCCCTACTACATCCCCCCTTTTATCACAACTTCCCTGTTCCTCTTTCCTTCCTCATATCTCTTCCTTCCTTCTTCTTCCTTTCTCCTTTTATCATCATTCTTTCTTTCCTCTCTTTCTCTTTCACTCCTTCTTCTTCCTCTCCATCACTGTCATCTATACTTCTATGGTAGCTACTATAGCAACTGCGATGACAAAGGAATGTAAAGAAGAACCATGATTTTGGAGAAAACTTAATTTGAAAACTTAAAAAGAAAACAAAGATTTCTTTTTAAAGAAACATGATTTTGGAGAAAACTTAGTTTGAAAACTTAAGAAAAAGAAAACACAGATTTTTTTTCTCTCTTTTTTTTACTGTGGTGTTTTTTCATATAATGGTAAAATGTAACACAAATAGAAACAACAGGAGTACTATTATCAGTATGGAAATGTAAGTAAAGATAACAATAATGGCAATGCTGAGGAGAGCGATAACACTGATGGAGTCAGCATATTCATCAGCAATCATAACGCTGATATCGATGATAACAATAATATCGGTAATGACAGTTAATGGTATAATGGTTAATGACAGTCATTATTTTATATTTAGGAATTAGTATAATCTACAGCAGTATTGCAAAAAACAGATCATGCAAGACCATGTCACAGTTACATTCAGAATTGCTAGTACAAAGAATAAATGAATAAATAAAAATAAATAAATAAATAAATAAATAAAGACAAACCAACAAACAAATAAATAAAAATAACAAGGCTGACACAGTTCCACATCATGGATCACCGAAGCAATATAAAAACTTCAGCCCGTTAGTGCAGTTTCTGGAATCACAGACTTTCCAAGCACTCAAGGGAGAAATGATTGCTAATGGTTGTTAGAAAGGGTCTACTTCTTTTCGTTTTACAGGCATTTATATCTTAATGTATTTTGTATAAGAAAAAAATTGGTAATGAACTTAGAGATTAGAATGAGAGAGAGGTAAAAATCTAGCAAATGAATGTTCGATATAAGCGCATCATATCTTCAGGAATTTGACGTTCAGCTTCCGATAAAGAATATGAAATTATGTATTTGTGTGAATGCAATATTTCCCCCAGTAATCCTTGCAATAAAAGTAATAGTGACAAAAACACAAAGACAAAGGATAATAGTGATTAGATATATTACAATACGAATGATAATAAAGCTAGTAACAACAACAGTGATGATAATAACATATATATAACCGCAAAAAAAAACAGGTACTGAGGATTACAACCGCATTTAATTAGGCAAAATAACGGATACCTCACCCTGACTGGCTCAACAATAGAAAATGCAAGATCGATAGCAAATGGATTATGATTAACAACCCCCCCTCTGTCTCCCCTCCCACCCCCCTCCCTTCCTCCCGCCCCCTACCCCCTCGCCACAGCCTCTCGGTGTTAAATCAGATTTCCATTTCGAGAACCGGACAAGAATTTAATCATTATTTCCTTTGTCTGTTCTTAAGCTCGTTGCTCTTGAGGCTTCAAAGGGAGTTAGGGAAGGAGTGCGTAGAAGGAGGTGGAATAAACGAAAAAAAAAAAAGTTAAAATAAAAATAAGTGTCTCTCATGTAAATACAGATATGGATAAACATAAATGAAAAAGATGTACTGTTGAGTTTTATTATTATTTTATTTGTATGGAGGGAGGCAGACGTAATTTTTTTTTTTTTTTTCGAATTTATTTTTGTTTCTTGTTTTGGATGAGTGCTTAGCAACATCTTATTCCTCTCTCCCTTTTCCCTTTCTCTCGCATTCCAGTTTTATTTATTTTTTATTATTTATTATTGTTATTATACTTTATTTCTTTGTATCAAATTTCTTTCTTTTTCTTTCTTTCTCTCACTTTCTTCTTCCTTTCTCTTGTTTTTCTGTAGTCACACGTAATGGCTATAATAATGATAATAATAATAATAATAATAATAATATAATAATAATAATAATAATAATGAAATAATAATAATAATAATAATAATAATAATATAATAATAATAATAATAATAATGATAA
>NC_051391.1:16435487-16442987 GCF_015228065.2 Penaeus monodon | reverse complement strand
GAAGGGAGGGAGAAGGGGAAAAGAGAGAGAGGAAGGAGGGGGGGGGGAGATAGATATGTGGTAGAATGAGATAGATAGCGAGAGGAGGGTGAGGGAAGGAGGGAAAGAGAGGAGGAAGGGGAAGAGGGAGAGAGGAAGGGGGGGGGAGGAGACTGATAGATGTGTGGTAGAATAAGAGACAAATAGACAGCCAGAGGGAATGGGGGGGGGGGGGAGCGGCGAGATTTCGGAAAACGCGACATTCGAAGATTCCAGAGTAAAATATGTGAAATGCGGTGTAATATGAAGAAATATATAGTATGCATGGATGTATGTATAATGAACATACATATATATGTATGCACACACACACACACACACACACACACACACACACACACACACACACACACATATATATATGTATATATATATATATATATATATATATATATATATATATATATATATATATATATATAGAGAGAGAGAGAGAGAGAGAGAGAGAGAGAGATAAAGATATACATGTTAAAATGCTTTTATATATTATATATTATATATAATATATATATATATATATATATATATATATATATATTATATATATATATATATATATATATATATATATATATATATATATATATATATATACTAATATATACATATACATGTGCAGACACACACAGACACACACACATACATATACATACATATATATATATATATATATATATATATATATATATATATATATATATATATATATATGTATATATATATATATATATATATATATATATATATATAATATATATATATATATGCATTTGTGTGTGTGTGTGTGTGTGTGTGTGTGTGTGTGGTGTGTGTGTGTGTGTGTGTGTGTTGTTGTGTGTGTATGTTTCATGTGTGTGTGTGTGTGTGTGTGTGTGTGTGTGTGTGTGTGTGTGTGTGTGTGTTCATGTGTATGTGTGTGTATGTTTCATGTGTGTGTGTGTGTGTGTGTGTGTGTGTGTGCAAATATATATATATATATATATATATATATAAATATATATATATATATATATATATATACATATATATATATATACATATATATATATATATATATATGTGTGTGTGTGTGTGTGTGTGTGTGGTGTGTGTGTATATGTATATATATATATGTATATACATATACATATATATATCTGTGTGTGTCCGGGCGGAAGGCAATGGCAAACCACCGCTCTAGATTGCCAAGAAAATCATGGAAGCCCATGATCGTCAAGGCCGCGGTGGCCGAATGGTTAGAGCGTCGGACTCAACACTGTCACGACGGCAATCTGAGTTCGAGGGTTCGAGTCACCGACCGCCGCGTTGTTCCCTTGGGCAAGGAACTTCACCTCGATTGCCTACCTAGCCACTGGGTGGCCAAGCCAGCCAAGTCAGTGCTGGTCCCAAGCCCGGATAAAATAGAGAGAATGATTACCTAAAAAGGTAACACCGGCACTCTCCGTGGAGCATGCTGTGACCACGGCGGCTCAGACATGAACCTACCGTTAAAAGAAGATCTGTGTGTGTACATATAGATATATATATAGACATATAGATTATATATATTCATATATATATATATTCATATATATATTATATATATATATATATATATATATATATATATATATATATATATATATGTATATGTATATACATGTATATATATATACATATTCATATATGTATATACACATATACATGTATATATGTATATATACATATATATATATATATATATATATATATATATATATATATATATATATATGATTGCCACGATAGTCTAGTGGTTAGAGCACTGGACTGCCGCGGCAGTCGTAAAAAAGTCTGCGTTCTGATTGCTCGCCCGAGCTCGATCTCACGGCGAGAAAACGACACATCGCCTTGAGAAGTCAGACGCAGGTGTCGTAGGGGAAGTCGCCGCCGTGGCATAGGTGTTAAGGCCCCGAACCGCGGTTGATTAGGAAGGGCATCCAATCAGGCAAGGGTGAGACTGCCAAATATCCTTTCAAATAATGAAATGAGAGACGCCGATTTTCTGCAGTGGAATGAATGGCTGTTGAAAAAAAGATAATATATATATGTATGATATATATATAATGTATACATATATAACATATATAATATATATGTAATATATACATATAATATATATATACATATAATATATATATACAATATATATAATATATATATATACTATATATATATATAAAATATATTCATACATATATTTCTATTAATATATAAATAAATATATATATATATATATATATATATATATATATTATATATGTCTATCTTTCTACCTATTTATTATATAATATATTTTACATATATATTAATTATATATATATATATATAGATATAGATATATATAATTTTATAAAATATATATATATATATACTGTATGTGTTGTGCGTGTGTGTGTGCATGTATATATATATATATATATAGATATAATATATATATATATATATTATACATATTCATATATGTATATACAAATATAAATGATAGATGTTATATTATACATATACATATATACTTTAATTATATATATTATGCATTTTAATGTATATATATATATACATATATATATATATATGATTGCACGATAGTAGCTAGTGGTTAGACACTGGACTGCGCGGCAGTCGTAAAACACGGTCCTGCGTTCTGGACTGCTCGCTCGAGACGATCGCACGGCGGAAAACGACACATCGCCTTGAGAAGTCAGACGCCGGTTGTCGTAGGGAAGTCTCCGCCAGTGGCATAGGTGTTAAGTGCCCGTAACGCGGTTGATTAGGAAGGGCATCCAGTCAGGCAAATGTGAGGACTGCCAAAATATCCTTTCAAATAAGAAATGAGAGAAGGCCGCATTTCCTGCAGTGGAAGCATGGGCTGTGAAAAAAAAAGATCTATATTATAGTGATAATATATATATCTTATATATTATATATATATATATTATATCATATATATTAATCCATATATTATATATATATATATATATATATATATATATATAGATATATGTATATATTTATATATATATATATATATATATATATATATATACATATATATATATAATATAATATAGATATATATATTATATATATATATTATATATAATATAATATCCATACATATATTTATATTAATATTATAAATAAACATATATATATATAGATATATATATATATATGTATATATTATATATATAGTATATATATATATCTAATAATATATATAATATATTATATATATTATATATATATATATATATATATATTATTATAAGTATTGTAAATATATATATATATAATATATATAATATATATATATAATATATATATATAATTATAATATATACATGCACACACACACGCAGCACACACACACATACAGTATATACAACTCTATATATATTAAATATATATATAGAAGATATATATATATATATAGATTATCTATATATATATATATATATTATTCATACATATTGTTCTATTAATATTAAAAAATAAAGATATTATATATATATATACGTATGTATATATATATATATATATATATATATATAAATATACTATATGCATGTATGTAAGTGTGTGTGTGTGTATGTGTGTATATATATAGATAGATAGATATAGTTATATAGTTATAGTCACTTAGCGTGACAAGGAGAGATGGCACAAAGACACCGCCGTTACGTCACAAGATAGCCGTGACGGCGGTGTCACTTTCTTTGATGGATAAATGAAGCTGGAAAATGCAAGAGTGACTATGATCAATTTATTTCTAGACGAACGGAGATATACAAATCCTCATATATGTAAACGCGTGCATAAAAAGAAAAGAAAAACAGTATGCTTAGTGATCTGCCTACATCTTTCAATAAATACTTTCTCTGTATAGTGTCTTTGTATTTTATCACTATATACATATGTACACACATACATAGAGAGAAAGAGAGTGAGAAGGGAGAGACAGGAGAGAGAGAGAGAGAGAGAGAGAGAGAGACGAGGGAAGACGGAGAGAGAGAGAGGTAGAAAGAGAGAGAGAGAGACTGAGAACGACGAGATGCGAGATGAAGAGAAGGAAGATAGAGAGAGGGGAGAGAGAGAGAGAGAGAGAGAGAGAGAGAGAGAGAGAAAGGAGGGGAATTAGAGAGAGAGAGAGAGAGAGAGAGGAAGATTTTATTTTATCATTATACATATGTACACACATACATAGAGAGAAAGAGAGTGAGTAGAGAAAGACAAAGAAAAAAAAAAAAAAGAGAGAAGAGAGAGAGCAGAGACGGAGACGAGAGAGCGACAGGAGAGAAGAGAGGAGATGAGAAGAGAGAGAGAGAGACGGAGACGAGAGAGAGGAGAGAGAGAGAAAGAGAAAGGGGTGGGGGAAACGAGAGAGAGGGAGGAGAGAGAGAAAGAGAGAGAGAGAGACAGAGAGAGAGAGAGAGGAGAGAGAGATGGAGGATAGAGAAGAGAGGAGAGAGAGAGAGAGAGCCGAGCGAGAAGAGAGAGGAGAGAGAGAGACGAAGAGGTCGAGAGAGAGAGAGAGAGAGAGAGAGAGATGAGGAGAGACGAGAGAGGACGGGAGACGAGAGACGCGAGGAGAGAGAGAAAAGGAGGGGATAGAGAGAGAAGAGGAGAGAGAGATGAGAGAAGAGAGAGAGAGAGGAGGAGAAGATGAGAGAGAGAGAGAGAGAGAGAGAGAAAGAGAGAGAGAGAGAGAGATGGAGAGACGAGAGATGAGAGAGGAGAGAGATGACGTTGAAGAGAGAGAGGAGAGAAATGGAGCAGAGAGAGAGAAAGAGAAAGGTGGGGGGGGAGAACGAGAGAGAGCGAAAAGAGAGAGAGAGAGAGATGGAGAGAGAGGGAAATACAGAAAGAGAAAGGGGGGGGAGAAACGAGAGAGAGAGAGAGAATGAAAGAGAGAGAGAGAGAGAGAAAGAGAGAGAGCGGAGAGAGACGGGAGAGAGAGGAGAGAGAGAGAAGAGACGAGATGAGAGAGAGAGAGGAGAGAGAGAGACGAGGAGAGAGAGGAGCGAGAAGAGAGAAAGGAGAGAGAGAGAGAGAGAGAGAGAGAAAGAGAAAGATGAGAGATCGAGAATGAGAGAGAGATGAGAGAGATAGAAAGAGAGATGAGAGAGAGAGAGAGGATGAGAGGAGACGAGAGAGAGAGAGGAGAGAGAGAGAGACGAGACGGGGTAGAGAAAAGGGGGGGAAAAAAAGAGGTGAGAATTGAGAGAAGAGGAGAGAGAGAGAGAGCGCGAGAGAGGAGAGATGGAAGAGAGAGGTGATGAGAGAGAGAGAGAGAGAAAGAGATGGGAGATGAGAGGAGGAGAGTAGGGATCGGAGGTAGAGGAGAGAGGGAGAGAATACGAGAGAGAAGCGACGAAGGAGAAGAGACGAGAGAGAGAGAGACGAGAGAGAGAGAGGGAAGAGAGAGGGAGAGAGACAGAGGGAGAGATACAAGAGATGAGGAGAGATAGAGAGGAGGAGATCCGAGAGAGAGAGATGAGAGAGCGAGGGAGGAGGGAGAGAGGACAGAGAGAGAGAGAGAGACGATGAGAGAGAGAGAGAGAGAGGAGAGAGAGACAGAGACAGACAGAGAGAGAGATGAGAGATGAGAGAGCAGAGCAGAGAGACAGAGGGACAGAGGAGAGAGACAGAGGACAGAGACGAGGAGAGAGACGAGAGGAGAGAGAGAGAGCGACGAGAGAGAGAGAGAGAGAGACAGAAAGAGATGAGACGAGAGATGACAGAGAGATAGAGAGACAGACGAGAGAGACGAGAGAGACAGAAGAAAGAGAGAGAGAGTAGCGAGAGACGGAGCCGAGAGAGAGAAGATGAGAGACGAGAGAGAGAGAGAGAGAGAGAGAGAGGAGACGATGAGAGAGAGAGAGAGTGAAGTGAGTGACTGATCGGGTGAGAGAGAGCGAGGAGAGAGAGAGAGAGAGAGCGAGAAGAGAGCAGAGACAGAGAGAGAGACAGAGACAGATGAGAGAGAGAAGAAGAGAGAGAGAGAGAGAGAGAGAGAGAGGAGAGAGAGAGAGAAGGCCGAGAGAGAGAGACAGAGAGAGAGAGAGAGAAGGAGAGAGAGAGAGAGAGCTGAGAGAGACACAGAGAGAGAGAGAGGCGAGAGAGAGACGAGGGAGAAAGACAAGAGAGAGAGAGAGAGAGAGGAGAGAGAGAGAGAGAGACGAGAAGGAGAGAGAGAGAGAGAGGAGAGAAGAGAGAAGGGACAGAGAGAGAGAGGAGAGAGAGAGACAAGAGAGAGGAGAGACAGATGGATAGAGAGATGAGAGAGATGGATGGAGAGAGGAGAGAGATGGGACGAGAGGAGAATAGAGAGAGAGAGAGAGAGAGAGATGAGAGAGAGAGAGAGAGATGAGAGAGAGGGAAGAGAGAGAGGGGGGAGAGAGAGAGAGAGGGAGAGAGAGAGAGAGAGAGGGAAAGAGAGCGGAGGACGTGCAGAGAGTAGACGAGCGAGATGAGAGGGAGAGAGGAGGAGAGAGAGAGAGAGAGGAGAGAGGAGATGACGGAAGAGAGAGAAAGAGACGAGAGAGAGGGGAGAGAGAGAGACTGAGACTTGAGAGAGGAGAGAAGACGAGAGAGAGAGGGAAGAGAGAGAGAGAGATTGAGAGAGAGAGAGAGAGAGAGAGAGGAGGAGAGACTGATCGAGAGAGAGAGAGAATGAGAGAGAGAGAGACAGAACAGCAGAGGCAGAGACAGAGACGAGAGAGAGACAGAGAGAGAGAGGTGAGGGGAGAAGAGCGGAGAGAGAGAGGAGAGGGAGAGAGAGCAGGAGACGGGTTGGAATGAGAGACGGAAAGGGAAGCAGAGGAGATGGAGAGAGAGATGTGGAGTGAAAAGAAGGGGGTCGGGCGGCGGTGGGGGTGGGGGGACAGGAGGGAGTATGGGAGTAGATACTTCGATTGGCTCTCAGCACCTACTCCCCCCCCCCCCGCCCTTCACGCCGGCCGCCCTAATTAGCCGCGGGCGTTGCCGCTCGACTGGCCCCACGATGGGCGGGCGGGCGGCCACACACACGCGCCCGCCCGCCGCCTCGAGTGCCACCTCGGAGTCGCGAGCGCCGCCCTCGAAGGCCCTCTCGCCGCCCTCCGCCTCAACGAGCCGCCACTCGGGAGGGCCAGGCAGGCATGAGGAATGCGGCGAGGCTTTTAACTTGCTTCCTTTTGATGGAATGACTTCACTAGAACTAATTACGCCAATGAAGACCACTCGCTACTTTCGGCGACGCGCGGGGCCGAGCAGGCGGCGCGAGAGGCAACTCCGTCGGGCGGAAAACGCGGATGGCGTCGCGGGCGACCACGCGCGGCGGCTGCGGGGCGGGCGGGCGCGGCGGGGGGCGGGGTGTGCGCCTCGTCTCCGTACTTTGAACATTTATCCTTCCCACAAACACGGCGAAATGCGATAAGGACAAGAAACAAATAAATACAT
>NC_051391.1:16410487-16415487 GCF_015228065.2 Penaeus monodon | reverse complement strand
TTATTATTATTATTATTATTATTATTTTGTTGTTGTTGTTATTGTTATTATTACTATTACTGTTATTATTATTATTATTATTATTATTATTATTATTATTATTATTATCATCATTATCATCACAATTATCATTTTCATTATCACTATCATCCTCATCAGTATTATTGTTTTAATTATTTCTAGCATTGCCGTCATCATAATGATTACTATAAAAATGTCATCATTACCGTCGTAATTTTCTTTATCATCATTTCTCTCGTTATCATTATTATCAAAATCATTATCATTATTACTGCTATTATTATTATTAGCATCAGTATTAGTATTATTATCATTATTATTATTAATATTATTATTATTATTATTATTATTATTATTATTATTATTCATTATTATTACTATTATTATTATTATTATTATTATTATTATTATTATCATCATTTCTATAATTATCAATTGCCATTATAATCAAATATCTCAACATAAACACGCTATATCTAGGCGACACACCAACAGCGCCTTCTTCAGCCATCAGTGGGTCACGGGCCATCAGACAGATTGGTCAGCGGCGCGAATTGTCTTTCCTTCCGCCGATACTCCCTCCCGCAGCCTAGTGAAACCTTCCTTTAATCAAGCTGCTCCCTCGTATCAACCTAAACAGGGTTTCTCTCCCCGCCGACAGTCTCCTCGCTTCGCACATCCTCCTTCAACTCCCTTATGCCGGCCACCTTTTGCATAGACCACCTAATCCTTCGGCCTGGCTTGTCCTCCCTTCGCTTCCGTTAACACGTCCTCACCTGCCCTGCGTTTATCACATTGCTTCTCCTCTCTCCCGCTTATACACCTTTCGCTCAATTTCTTTTTCAGACCCGAAGATGAAATCAGGAGGATTTCGAAATTGTTTCCTTTTCAATAAATCTTCCTTGTGCATTGTGGGTATTTTGTATATAGCACCAACATGTAAAGTATTTTACCATTCCTCATTATAATTTTTTTTTATTGTTATTGTTATTATCATTATTATTATTACTATTATTATTATTACTATTGTTATTATGATTATGATATTATTATTATATTATTATTATTATATATTATTATTATTATTTATATTATTATTATATATTATTATTGATATTATTTTATTATATTTATTATTATTATTATCTATATTATATTATTATTATTATTATTTATTATTATTATTATTATTTATTATTATTATTTTATTATTATTATTATTATTATTATTATTATTATTATTACAGTCATTATTATTATTATTATTATTATTATCATTATTATTATTATTATTATTATTAACATCATTATCATTGTTATTACTCTTGTCATTATTATTATCACCATTGTTGCAATCATTATTAATACTGTTACCTTCCTCACTTTGACTTTCATTATCATCAATTTGTCGAAACGTAGAAAATAAGTAAATAACAACAGGTGTTTACATTACCATATATAATTTAATAATTAATATTCACAATAATACTGATACAGATAATGATAAGAATACCGCTTTAAAAACAACAACAAAGGATCAACACAAAAGAAAATTTACTTCTAATCGAGATCAAATGCCAATTTTTTTTTAGATTAAAGTAATTAATAGCGTTTTTATCGCTGTTGTTGGCGAGTTAGGCGTGTGTTAAATGAGCAAAAGCAACGGCAAATGGGTCATTGGAAATGTTGCAGTGAAATGAGCACGTAATGTTGCTGCCGTTGTTTACTCTCTTCACGCTATGGTTTGCAACAGAGCTAAAAGTCGTGCTTGCCTAATTGGTGGGCGGGGCCAGTGGTTGCACGCATGCTTGAGACTTATACAAGGCGGTTGCTTGCTGGGAGGGAGGGATGTCAAGCGCATTGGGCTGTCACTCAGGCCGCTCTCTCCCTTTTAAAGCGCTGATGGTGAGGAGGCAGACACACAGAGGTCGGCCGAGAACAGGTCTTGGAAACATATTACTATATATTATTACTGTCAGTATTGTTATCATAGTAATGATAATGCTAATAATAATGATGATTGTTATGGTTATTGTCATTATCATTTATGTTGTTATTATCATTAGAATACTGTAATTATCAACACTGTTATTATCATTGCTAATATCGTGACTGTTCTCTATTTTTATTATTATCATTATTATTATCATTATTACTATTATTATTATTATTGTTATTAGTATTATAGCTATTATTAGTATTATTAGTATCATTATTATTATCATCGTTATCATTATTACCGTTTTCATTGTTATTATTATTATTATCATTATTATCATTAATTATTATCATCATTATTGTTATTATTATTATTATCATTATTATTATTATTATTATTATTATTATTATTATTATTATTATTATTATCATTATTATTATTAATAATATTATTGTTACTACTATACTATTACTATCATTATTATTTATCATTTTATTATCATAATCATTATTATTACTATTATTATTACTGTCATCATCGATGCCCATTACTAATAATATTACTATTAGCATTGTTACTGTTATTAATAATATAATTGTTAATATTATTATCATTATGATTTTCATTATCGTTATCCTTGTTTTTATCATTATTATTATCATTATTATTATTATTATTATTATTATTATTATTATTATTATTATTATTACTATTATTATTGTTATTATTAGGATCATCATCATCATCATTATTATTATTATTATCTACTACTAATAATAATATCATTATCACTATCATCTTGATTATCATAATTATTATTATTAGTAGTAGTAGTAGTAGTAATAGCAGTAGTATCACTATTATCATCACCATCATTATTATCATTACTATCATTATCACTACTATTGTCACTATTACTGTTAAAGACAGCATTGTCATCATTATTATAATTACTATTATTATTCTCATTATCACATGACTAGTAAAAATTTAAGAAATATGCAAAAAATAGATTATTGTTATATTCGCATTGGATTAACGCGAATAAACGAAATGCACTTTAATTATTGAGATGAAGCTTAAGAGAATCATAAAACGAAATACGTTATAACCGGAGGCCTCAAAACAGACCTTGAGAACTTAGAACATTATGGTGATCGCCACAGAAGAAAAGGAATTTAACTCACATGCAAAATGACCGTTGCTTCTACAAGTTTAGGCTGTGAAGTAATGATGATGATGATGATTATATCTATCTATCTGTCTATCTGTCTATCTGTCTATCTATCTATCTATCTATCTATCTATCTATCTATCTATCTATCTATCTATCTATCTATCTATATATATATATATATATATATATATATATATATATATATATATTTCTGTGTGTTTGTACGTACTATATATCGTTTTTCTCTCCTCCTCTATGACCTCCTACTCCTTCCCCCATCTCTTCCCCTTCTTTCTCCCTTTTCCCCTTCGTCTTCCCTTTACATCCTCCACCCCCACCCCACTTTCCCCTCCACCTCCCTCCCTCCCCTTTTACCTTCCCCTCCCCTCCCCTCCCTTTTACCCTGACCATCCTCACCTCCCCCCTCAACACCCCCCACCACCCCTCCCCCCACCTCCCCCACACCCCCATCCCCCCACCCCCACCCCCCTCTAGCATGTTCCCGCAGCCGTGCCATCTCCTGAAAGCTAGTTGGGGACCATCATGGCGACCCGCTTTGGCGAACGACTCAATTTGGCCAATCGGAGGCTGAATTATTGATACTGCGTCGGAGCGCCTCGTTGCTGGAGGATCGGCGAGGGGGGGGGGTTGTAGGAGGGGGAGGAGGGGGGGAAGAGCGTGGAGGATTGGCGAGGGGGAAAGGGGGAGCAGGAGGAGGGGGGAGAGCATGGAGGGAGGAAAGAGGATAGGGGGGGGCGGGGAGGGGGGAGGAAGGAGGATGGAGGGTAGAGGGTGAGGGGGGGTGGAGGGTAGAGGTGGTGGAAAAGGGGTGAGTGGGGGGGGGGTGAGGGTTATGGGGCCTGAGGGCGTAGTGGGTTAGGTAGAGGGGGTGGAGGTTGATGAGAAGGTTAAGAGAGAGAGAGAGAG
This sequence comes from Penaeus monodon, assembly GCF_015228065.2. Lineage (NCBI taxonomy): Eukaryota > Metazoa > Arthropoda > Malacostraca > Decapoda > Penaeidae > Penaeus > Penaeus monodon. The sequence goes on along the minus strand of NC_051391.1, from coordinate 16,411,423 downwards.
AGAGAGAGGGAGAGAGAGAGAGAGAGAGGGAGAGAGAGAGAGAGAGAGAGAGAGAGAGAGAGGAAGAGAGATTGAGATATAAAAAGATAGATAGATAGGTAGATAGATTGAGCTCTGTGCTTGAGAACTTCGAGAGGCATTTAAGAATGTGTGTGTATATGTGCGTATGCGCATGTGTGCTTGCTTACATACAAGTGTGTATGTAAGTAGACCTACGTTTATGAACGTTATAAACATATCTACGTATATCTCCATATACGAACCATCGTGAAATGCAAACACCCTCAACCCCCCCCCCCCATCCCCCCACACACACTCATCCCTCCCCTTTCAAAAAAAAAATTAAGGAATACATAACTTCCCTTTTACCGCAAAATGGGAAAATGACAAAGTGCTGAGAGGCGGCAGGTTCGGGATGGGAGCGTAACTTAACAAGGGCTTGGCGAGATCGGGGAAGAAGTGCCGCAACTTTCGTAAACCTAAGAGACATGACAAGCATAAGTAGGAATGAGATTTTTTTTTTTTAATTAATTTCTCTGTATCTGTCTTTCTCTCTGTTTGTCTCTGTATGTCTCTGTCTCTCTGTCTGTCTGTCTGCTCTTTCTCTCTCTCTCCCTCTCCTCTCCTCTCTCTACTCTCTCTCTCGTCTCCTCTCTCTCTCTTCTCCTCTCTCTCTCTCTCTCTTTCTAATGATAAAGATTATAATGGTAATAATAGTACTTCTATTACTACTACTACTGCCACTACTACTAATAATAAAAATAATGATGATAATTATAATAGTAATAATAATAATAATAATCATATAATAAATAATATAATATAATAGTAATTTTATATAGTGATAATAATATAATTAATTGATAATGATACAATATTACATTAATGATAACGATGCAATATGATGATGATAATAATAACAAATAAACAACAAAA
>NC_051391.1:16400487-16405487 GCF_015228065.2 Penaeus monodon | reverse complement strand
CACACACAACACACACACACAAACACACACACCACACACACATCACACACACCACACACACACACACACAACACACCTCTCTCTCTCTCTCTCTCTCTCTCTCTCTCTCTTCTCTCTCTCTCTCCTCCTCTCTCCTCTCTCTCTCTCTCTCTCTCTCTCTCTTCTCTCTCTCTCTCTCTCTCTCTCTCTCTCTCTCTCTCTTCTCCTCTCTCCTCTTCTCTCTCTCTCTCTCGCTCAATCTCCTCTCTCTCTTTCCTCGTCTCTTCTCTCCTCTCTCTCTCTCTCCTCTCTCTCTCTCTCTTTCTCTTCTCTCTCTCTCTCTCTTCTCTCTCTGTCTCTCTCTCTCTCTCTCTCTCTTCTCTCTCTCTCTCTCTCTCTCTCTCCCTCTCCCTCTCCCCCTCTCAATTTTTAACGTTAATAGCCTTACCACAAAAGTACCATCAATCAAGCCGAGACAAGATGTGTTCTGTGCTATTGATCCTTGGCCCACCGTGGGAAGTTTCCAAAGCAGGTCAGATGTCTCGTAAGGAATCGGACGCACTGGCTACTGCAATACTTCGACGGAACGCGACACTTCTGACCACGCTTTCGGACACCGGGGAAATGTGCTACTTCCAAACTCAGATTATTTTTCTTTTCTTTTTTTTTCTCTGAAGAAATGGTGGTTTATAATCTAGAAAAGATATCCTGTTTTACAAAAAGAATCTTTTTTTTTTTTTAAGTTTCTCTTTACGCTTTAGGGAATCATTCGTGATTAATTAAGTAGATTGATGCCCCCTAATCGTTCTTAATCTATGGGAAAAATGCATGAGGTTTTTTAAAAATCCCCACGGTTCGAAAAAAAAAATAATTAATTAAAAAAAAAAAAATAGTAGTAGTATGTAAAAACAATAAATAATAGTCAGTTAACAATAATTTTAAATAAAAATTTATGACGTCCATTGCAGAGCTCTTGTGGCTCTCTCTTTCTCTTCTGTGTCTGTCTGTCTTTTGTCTGCTTTCTTCTTTTTTTATCGTTTTTATCTTCAATCTATCTATCGGTCTGTCTTTTTGTTATATATCTGTAAATCTGTCTATCTATATGTCTGTTTTCTGTTTATATTTAAAATCCCTTTTATCTGTCTCTGTTTTTCTATCTATCGAAAATACATCTAAATCTCCACCCCCCTCTATTACCTGTCCCACTGTCCTCTCTCTCTCTCCTTCTCTCTTTTCTCTCTCTCTCTCTCTCTCTCTCTCTCTCTCTTCTCTCTCTCTCTCTCTCTCTTTCTTTTTTTTTTTTTCTCTCTCTCCTCCCCCTCTCTCTCTCCTTCTTCTCTTCCCCCTCTCTTCTCTCTCTCTCTCTCTCTCTCTCCTCTTTCTATTTTCTATCTATTCTGTCCAGCTTTATCTCTTTTTTTCTGTTTATCGTCTGTCTATCAATCTTATCTATCTATTTTTTGAATTATCTACTATTTGTCTATCTATCTATTATCTTTTTACCTATATTATCTATCTTTTTTCTATCTATCTATCTTTTATAATATATATGTTGGGTGTGTGTGTGTGTGTGTGTGTGTGTGTGTGGTGGTGTTGTTGGTGTGTGTGTGTGGGTGTGTGTGTGTGTGTGTGTGGGGGTGTGTGGGTGTGTTTCTTTTTTTTTTATTTTTATTAAATGAAATACTATTGCTGACGATCGAATTTTAAAATGAACTTGAGATATAGAAAAACCCCCCAAAAAAAAATAAAAAAAAGAAAAAAAAAAACAAAATTTTTAAAGAAAAAATAAAAAGATAAAAAAAAAAAATAAGTGATAATAATATAATTTAAATAAATATAGGCTGACACAGAACACCACAGAGTCCCAAATATTATGGAAGAAAAAGAATAAGAAAAAATAAGAAAGTGTTCCCTAATTACGACAGAAAAACGAGAACCGAAGCGACAAGAGGTCAGAGTTCAACCCGACAACCTCTCTCTCCTTTCTCTCTTCCTCTTCTCTCCCTCTCTCTCTCTCTCTCTCTCGCTCTCCCCTCCCCTCTCCTCCTTCTACTCTCTCTCTCCTCCTCTTTCTCTCCCTCTCTCTTCTCTCTCTCTCTCTCTCTCTCTCTCTCTCTCTTTCTCTACTCCTCTCTCTCTCTCTCTCTCTCTCTCCCTCTCCCCTCTCTCTCTCTCTTCCTCCCTCCACTCCCCTCCGCCCCCTCTCTTCTTTCTCTCTCTCTCTCTCTCTTCCTCCCCCCCCCCTCCCTTTCCCCCTCTCTCTCCCCTCTTCTCTCTCTTTTCTCTCTCTCTCTCTCTCTCTCCCTCTCTCTCTTCCTCCCTCACTCCCTCCCGCCCCTCTCTCTCTCTCTCTCTCTTCTCTCCCCTTCCCCCCTCCCCCCCTCCTTCCCCTCTCTCTCTCTCTCTCTCTCTCTCTCTCTCTCTCTCTCTCTCTCTCTTTCTTTCTCCTTCCTTCCTCCCTTCCTCCTTTCCTCCCTCCGCCTCCCTCTCTCTCTCATACAGACCAATTTCTCTGACGTCCAGCCTGTCTAAAACCTGTGAAAGAATCCTCCTTACTCGTTTACTCCACCAGATCAAGGACCTGATTCATCCATCTGTCTTTGGCTTTCAAAAAGGGAGAGGAACACAAATGTACAGTCTTCTTACTTCATAGATTTCAAGGGAGCATTCGACAGAGCCTCCCCTACAGCAATCCTCTATGAACTAACACTTTTAGGAGCTAAGGGCAAGCTTCTGCTATGGATTAAGGATTATCTACCTTTGAGAAGAGCAAAAGTGTGGTACCAAAGCACCTACAGTGCTTATGGCGAATTAGAACTAGGCACTCCACAAGGGGGAGTATTGTCCCCTACACTGCTTAATATACTTATGCATTCTCTTTGCAAGCTCAACGATGAGTTAGGAAACCTATGCAGCCTCACATCCTATACTGATGGCATTCTTATTCAGGTATTTGATAGGGGGGGGGGGGTATGTTCTACAGAGGTTCAGCAAAAAGTGTGCTTCCCTTGGTCTCATAATCAATCCAATCAAAACTAAGCATTTTTCCAGATCTCGTAAACTACCTTACATTCCAAGGTTAGGTGGACAAACTATTGCAAGGACTGACACCTATAAATATCTTGGTGTTATGGTGACTGTTCCCCGCCTCATGTCCCTCAACTCTCGCTTTACCAAGGATATTGTTCAAAACATCAAGGAGCGTTGCCTTGAGCGTTTAAGACCATTGCAATGCATAAATAACAGATATGTAGGTGCCTCCCTGAGAGTCCTAAGGTTGATGTATATCTTCCTTGTTAGGTCCATGATAGACTATGCAAGCCTAGTTCTTAGTATGTTTCCACCAAGTGCCCTCAATACCCTTGAAGTTGTACAGAACAAGGCCATAAGAATTATTCTTGGATGCCCAATGACGTCATGAGGAAAGAGCTAGACCTCCCCTCTATTCACAGTCGTGTCACCCAACTTAACACCATACTTGGCATCAGACTCATACCCAGAACCATGAGTCTCCAATATTCTATCAAACGAGATAAATTATGGAATTAGGCATGCCTGGCCTCGATACTCCAATCTCGTAGTCCAACTTAGAATGGAAAACTAAAACTGCTCATACTATTATGTTCTTCAGTGCATGGAACAACGAAACTATCAACATTCCAGAAGCAGTACTTACTGTTCCTTGGCTCAAAACTCATATGCATGCTTATATTGATAAACTAACAGGGCCCAAGTCCATTGCTTCAAAAACGGAACTAAAAGCCCATTACTTGAAATATATAGATGACATACTACATCCCCCTCATTGCACGCCCCCACTTGCAATCTACTGGGATGCCTCCATTGGTCTTCATGGAGCAGCAGGGATTGGTGTGCTAATTCCCGATATAGATCTTGAAGAAAGTGTGTGCATTTCCAACTAGACAAGCGCAAGTGATGCCGAGCCAGTAGCCATATATCATGACATTAAGAAAGCCAGGGCGCTCTCCGTAGGCTCACTGCATTTAATGCAGAAAACATGGTAACTAGAAATATCCTTCACCAAATTTCTAAACTATGAGAACAGGGTATTCAAGTGTCACTACTATACTGGATACCCTCTCGTATAGGTATATCATTATGATCAATTGGCCAGATTAACACTTTCCCATGAAGATCCATATTATGTCGTGCCGCTACCTCTCAACCAAATGAAAAGAACGTGTTATCAGCTGTCTTCGAGATTATGAGGGTCAGGTATGGACCACTGAGAAGATAAAAAAAGGATGGACATGGTACTATCTGGCATTACGAGAGTATTGCTGGGACATCGGATATAGACAAATCCTATAAAGTATATCATGGACTGTCTCGGAGACAGCAGGTTACATTGACTAGGCTACGCATAGGATATCATTACACTATACAGTATGTACAAGATGCAGTTTTGGAGGCAAATCCAGTTTCATATCACCACTGCAAACTGTGTAAAGTGCCCAAGTCGCATAATCTTACCCATTACTGACTCTGTTGCATAAAAAAACTGCATCCTATCGATCAAGTAGTAGTATTCACAGATTAGCACTTGTTGATTATATCAACTTTCTTATAGACACTGGTCTTGGCTTTGATATGATTAGTGATATAAAAAAAAATTACCAGCCAGATGATATTTTAATATAGTGATAATAGCACATTTATATAACACTATTTTTTTACTGATAGCTCTCTACACGAATAGAAGCACAGCCAGTTTGAAGAGATGCTTTGATATCTTACCCTGGCTTTTTGCAGGGCATGTACACTGTTCTGTTTGTCTCTCTGTCTGTATGTCTCTATCTATCTATATGTCTATCTATTTATATAATCTATCTATCTATCTATCTGTCAGTCTATCTATTGATTTAAATAATCTATTTGTGTATCTATCTATCTGTCAGTCTATCTATCGATTTAAATAATCTATTTGCGTATCTATCTATCTCTATACCTATCTGGCTGTATGTCTGTCTGCCTGTCTGTCTGTCTGTATACCCAGCTAC
>NC_051391.1:16392987-16395487 GCF_015228065.2 Penaeus monodon | reverse complement strand
AACATCACAATTATCATTTCAATATCACGATGATCATCATTTTGCTTCTTATGATTATTTCTAAAGACTCAGAATATACTATTCACACACACAAAGATTAGGAATTACTGTACGTTATATTCTAATAAGTGAATAAGAATTGAAAAGAAAAATGAAACGAGTCTGTGCTTACTACAAAACCGTCCCTTGCATTACATATTCTGACTTAACACCTAGAGCGAACTTAATAACTCGACCAAAGCTGACTTAATAACAATGAGGTCAGCTCATAGACAAATCTTCTATACTTGAGTCACGTTCGTTAACAACAGAACACACACAAATGCACACATACAAACAAACACACACATACACACACACACACACACACACACACACGCACACAACAACAACCACACCCACACAAACTCAAAAACACACACACAAAGAAACACACACAACCACACACACAAACAAAAAACACATACCCACACACACACACACACCAACACACACACACACAACACACACACACACACACACACACGCACACAAAAAAACAACCACACACACATACTCAAACAAACACACACACACAAAGAAACACACACAGACACACACACACACACACACACATACACACAAGCAAAAAAGCAAACAAAAATCAGAACACCATTTTTCAAAACATTATATTGGAAAACAGACCAATATATATATATATATATATATATATATAAATATATATATATATATACTTATATATATATATATATATATATATATATATATATATATATATATATATATACTTTTATATATATATATATATATATATATATATATATATATATGTATATATATATATATATGTGTGTGTGTGTGTGTGTGTGTGTGTGTGTGTGTGTGTGTGTGTGTGTGTGTGTGTGTGTGTATGTGCGTGTGTGAGTGTGTGTGTGTGTATGTGCGCGTGTGATGTGTGTGTGTATGTGCGTGTGTGATTGTACATGTAAAGGATTTTTTTTCAATAAGCAGCCGAGTTAATCGCCACGAAAGGGTGATTAACTCGGCCAAATCCGCGAGACAAGGCTAAGGGTGTGTCGCCAGGGAAGTGAACCGGGATCATGATCCTGCTGTGATTGTTTTTTTATTGACGCTGTTATTCTAATTCCTTCGCTTATTATTCTTTCTCCTTATTCTTATTCTTTTATCTTTAGCACTATCATCATTGTTATTATCATTCTTATCGTTTTATTAGCATTATTATTGTTGTTTTTATTACTGCCTTTATTGTTATGATTATTATTATTATAGTTATCCTTACTACCATCAACATTATTATCATTACTATCATTATCATTATCATTATCATTACTGTATATTTTTCATTATTACTATTATATTATTATAATGATATATTATTATTGTTGTTGTTGTTGTTGTTATTAATATTATTATTATTATTACTATTATCATCATCATCATCATCATCATCATCATCATCATCATCATCATCATCATCATCATCATCATCATCATCATCATCATCATCATCATCATCATCATCATTATCATTGTTATCGTTATTATTATATATGATGCGATACTGTTTTAGTAACGATAAGTGATATGGATAACTACAAAAAAATAGTAATTCTGATAATGTTCAAAGGCAATAACAACAACAATAATAAGATAATAAAAATAATAAAATGAAACAACAAGGATAACAATAGCAATAACAAAAACAACCAAATATCATTATTAACAACAATATAAAACGTAAATAAAGTGTCATTGTCAGGACTACCATTAGATATGCATTTCCCCTCTTTCTTCCCCTCTCGTTTCATCCTTTTCCCCTTCTCCTCCCTCTCTCTTCTCCTTCCCTCCTTCCCTCCTTCTATCTTTCCATCTCTCCATCTTTCTCTTTTTCTATCTTTCCATCTTTCCATCTTTCTCTCCCTCCTTTCGTTCATGTCTACATTCTTTCTTAACCATTCTCCATCAACCATTTCCCTCTTTCCCCCTCTTCCCCTCCTTCCTTCCCTCTCTCTTTCTTTTCCTCCTTTGCTTCCTATTTCCCTTCACTCTTTCCTTCTCTTCCTCCCTACACCCTTCCCTTCCCTTCTCCCTCTACTCTTTCCCTCTCCTCCTCTCCCTCACTCTCACCCTCCCACCTCCCCCTCTTCCCTTTTCCCTTTTCCCTTTCTCCCCCTCCCCCTCCTCCCCACCTCCTCCCCTCCTCCCTCCTCCCCTCCTCCTCCTCCCCTCTCCCTTACTCCCCTCCTCCCTCCTCCCCTCTCCCCTTCTCCCCTTCTCAGTAATTCTTTTCTCTCTCAGTCACAGGGCGGTCTTCTTCTCGCTCATTATGTGTCTTCCCTTTCTCCTTTTCCCTCTTCCTCTCCCCTTTTAACGGCGGCCTCTACCCACGCCCTCCCCACCACGTCTCTCCTCCCCTTCTCATCCCCTTCTCTTCTATTCTCTCCCTCCTCTTACTCCTCTCCCCCTCTCCCTCCCACCA
>NC_051391.1:16390126-16392887 GCF_015228065.2 Penaeus monodon | reverse complement strand
GATAGAAAGAGTGATGGATGTAATGATTGAGGCTCTGTGCTTGAGAACTTCGAGAGGCATTTAAGAATGTGTGTGTATATGTGCGTATGCGCATGTGTGCTTGCTTACATACAAGTGTGTATGTAAGTAGACCTACGTTTATGAACGTTATAAACATATCTACGTATATCTCCATATACGAACCATCGTGAAATGCAAACACCCTCAACCCCCCCCCCCCCACCCCCCACACACACTCATCCCACCCCTTTCAAAAAAAAAAAAAAAAAAAAAAAAAAAAAAAAAAAAAAAATTAAGGAATACATAACTTCCCTTTTACCGCAAAATGGGAAAATGACAAAGTGCTGGGAAGCGGCAGGTTCGGGATGGGAGCGTAACTTAACAAGGGCTTTGGCGAAGATCAGGGAGAGAAGTGCCTGCAAACTTTCGTAAACCTTAGAGAGACATGACGAAGGCATAAGTAGGAATGAGATTTTTTTTTTTTTTATTAATTTCTCTGTATCTGTCTTTCTCTCTGTTTGTCTCTGTATGTCTCTGTCTCTCTGTCTGTCTGTCTCTCTCTCTCTCTCTCTCTCTCCCTCTCTCTCTCTCTCTCTCTCTCTCTCTCTCTCTCTCTCTCTCTCTCTCTCTCTCTCTTTCTAATGATAAAGATTATAATGGTAATAATAGTACTTCTGTTACTACTACTACTGCCACTACTACTACTAATAAAAATAATGATGATAATGATAATAGTATTAATAATAATAATAATGATAATAATAATAATAATAATAATAATAATAGTAATAATAATAATAGTGATAATAATATCATTAATGATAATGATAACAATAATTACATTAATGATAACGATGCAAATATAATGATGATAATAATAACAAAATTAATAACAACAACAACAACAAAAACAACAACAAAAACACAACAACAACAACAACAACAACAACAATAACAATAACAATAATAATAATGATAATAATAATAATAATAATAATAATGATAATAATAATAAAAATAATAATAATAATAATAATAATAACAACAACGACGTTTCGAATCCAAGCAGGTTTTCTCTTCAGACGAAACAAAAACCCAAGTTTGCAATTTGTTCAGGGATCAAGCGTGGCATTTACGAAACGTCTTTTAAAGTGTTTTTACTCTTTTTTGTTACGTTTTTGACGAGACAGAGATGATGGCGATAGAGATTTATAGATGATAAGTAGAAGAAAAAGGGAATGAAGAAAAGTTAATAACGATGGAGTCATGAAGTGGAGAGATGGAGAAGATAACATAAGATGAAGAGAAATAATTGAGAGAAACAGAGAAGTGAGAGAATTGAGAGAGAGAGAGAGAGAGAGAGAGAGAAGAGAGAGAGGAAGAGAGAGAGAGAGAGAGAGAGAGAGAAGAGAAGAAGATAGAAGAGAGAAGAGAGAAGAGAGGAGATGAGGAGAGAGAGAAGAGAGAGGAGAGATAGAGAGAGAGAGAGAGATAGCGTAGAGAGTAAGAGAGAGAGAGAGAGAGAGAGAGATAGGAGAGAGAGGAATGAGAGAGGGAGAGAAGGGAAAAAGAGGAGAAGGAGAGAGAGAAGAGCATAGATAGACAGATAGATAGATAGATAGGTAGATAGATAGATAGATAGATAGATAGACAGAGATAGACAGATAGATAGATAGAGACAGACAGACAGATAGACAGACAGACAGACAAACAAACAGACAAACAGACAGACAGACACACAGACAGACAGACAGACTGAAGATAAACAAACAAAAACCGGGTTCATAAGAAAACATAACGACGAGGCTAATGGCGATGATGATGATGACCTCTGCACAGGAGAACGTCGGGGTCATCCTGGAATAACAGACCATTAGCGATTAATGGGAGAGGATTACCTGAGGATTAACCAATGGGAAAACTTAGAGAGATTTTGGGATTTATGAAGAAGCTCTCTGCATTCCGTGGGCGTGCGGGCGGTGGTTGTTTGTAGCTGTAGAGGTGATCATTGCGAAATGGAGAGAGAGAGAGAAAAAAAAAATAGATATAGATAGATAGATAGAGAGAGAGAGAGAGAGAGAGAGAGAGAGAGAGAGATAGAGAGAGAGAGATTCCACGAGGAAGAAGTGGAATATAAGTTGAAGTGGACGAAGATCCTGCAGAACAGAGAGCAAAGTGGACCGATCGGAATGGAAGTGTACCTTATAATGTTGCAAAATACCCGTGAAGGAAAAACAACGTTAAAATCACCAAGAATCGTTGTGTTGGATACATTGCAAGATATGAAATGATATCAAAGTGGATTTCGTTAGGAATCAGTGTGGAAGCGAGATCAGCAGCCATAGCGTAAGTGGATTCAAAGTGGAGGTTAGAAATCGTGGGAATTGCAGAACAAAAGACAGTAGGTGGAGACAATGTGGAGTAGGAGGAGTTATTAGAAAGGGGGAGGAGTTAGGGGCGGAGCTTAGGGTAGAGTAGAGGGGCGGGGCTTTGTGTGAATTAAGAGACTTTTAATGTGTCGTGGAATAAGTTGAGTTTCTGCGTGAGACTAAGTGAGATTAGGAAGACATTAAAGGAATATAAACCTAATGTAACTTGGACGGATGAAACACGGGTGCACCAGGGGGTGGGGGGTGAAGGGGAGGGCGGAGGAGTACAGGACGGGGTCACAGGTGCGAAGTGGGCGGGGTTTAGGGACAGTGGGCGGAGTTTAGGCACGCTGGGCGGGGTTTCTCTATTGTGCATTGTCATGTTGCGTCTT
>NC_051391.1:16374465-16379465 GCF_015228065.2 Penaeus monodon | reverse complement strand
GGTGGTGGTAGTGTGTGTGTATGGTCGTGTGTGTGGTTGTGTGTGTGTGTGTGTGTGTGTGTGTGTGTGTGTGTTGTGTGTGTGTGTGTGTGTGTGTGTGTGTGTGTGTGTGTGCGGTGTGTGTGGTTATGTGTGTATATATATTATATATATATATATATTTATATATACATATATATTACATAATATATAATATATATATATATATATATAATATATATATGTGTGTGTGTGTGCTGCGCGCGTGCGAGTGTGTATGTGTGTGTGTGTGTGTGGTGGCACCCGCTGTGTGCATCGCATATCTTTAATCTTCTGTCTATCTATCTATCTATCTAACGATATAAGTATAGATATATATGTATATGTTTGTATTTGCATATGCTATCTTTTTATCTGTCTATCTATCTATCTATCTTTAGTGTGTTGTCTGGGTGTATGTCTGAAACATGGCACACACAACAATGTCCTCCATTTCATTCTGTTTCTTTAATGAGCTATCGTTACTGTAGTTCATTCCTCCTGTCCCTCGGGTGATGAAATAAAATTAGAAGGTCACACGTTTGTATGTCTCTCCCCTACTTCATTATCTTTTCCTACTTAACATTGTCTCTCTCCTACTACATTATCTTTCTCCTACTTACTTTGTTCTTTCTCTAATTACATTTTCTTTCTCCTGCTTTACATTGTCTCTCTCTACTTACATTGTTTTTTCGCCTACACTTACATTGTTTTTTATACCTACCACGTTGTCTTTCCTACTCGCCAGTGGTCCAAATCCGCATCTCGCCTTTGTGCATTGTGAACCGTACGTTAGTGCATTGTTGACTCCAGAGAGGTAAGGAAAACAACTCGTGTGTTTGTGCGTGTGTTGTGTGTGTTTGTGTGTGTGTGTGTGTGTGTGTGTGTGTGTGTGTTGTGTGGGTGTGCGTATGTGTGTGCGTGTGTGTGTGTGTGTGATGTGTGTGTGGTGCGCTGCGCGTGTATGCCCCTGCAGACAAAAAGGCGATCCGATGCCTTACCAGCGGGAACGAAAGACAAACCCATCATCAAGGGAAGCGTCGCCTTGTGGAAACTTCCTATTCGCAGTTATAGAAAAAAATACAAAGGCACAAAAGGAAAGAGGGAAAATAAAGCGATTTCAAAGGTTCCGCAACAGTGACGCATAAGACTCCGAGGGGTCGAGGAACAACTCACTTGCTTCCTCGAGAGGCGTTCGTTGTGTGTCATTAGGGCGGTGCCTTTTTTGGTTACTGTCTCGGTTATAAGACCCGCAGCTCAGTCTTTTTGGTTACTCCTGTCCTTCAGCGCAGTTTTCTAGACATTATGCTACGTTTAATGGTTGACGTTACACAACACACACATCACCATATATGTGCTTGTGTGTCTCTATGATGGTGTCTATGTGTATTGCTTTGGTATGTGTATGTATTGTGTGTGTGCCTGTGGTCTACACGTATAGATGTGTATATAATATATATATATATATATATCTATAATTAATATTATATATATATATATATATATGATATATACATATGTACACACATTACACACACAAACAAACCACACACACACACACGACTAACACATACACACACACACACACACAACAGATATATGTATATATATGTATACACACACACACACACACACCATCACCACACAATAACCACGAGGGACACACACACACACGCACACACACACACACACCAAACACACATCACACATACACATCACACACCACATACACATCACACAACACACACCACGCATATAATATATATAATGATTATATATATATATATAATATATATATATATATACCAATTTTTCATCTACGGCTAAGCCAGTTTTTCAAACCTCAATTGCTAGTGTTCTTGTACATGATGAATCATCTTTAACCTTTACTCAAACAACTTGGACAGCGCTTCCTGCTGAATTTTTTCTTTCCTTTTCCTTCTGCCACAGTGCGCCAGGTGCCGCTAACCACCCTTCATCAAGGCACTCATTCCTGGTGGAAACCAAGGAGGCTTGATAGGGCGCCAACGATGGCTGTTTTTCAAGTCCTCGCATGAAAGCGGGGGGTAGGTCTTCTCTATTATATATATGTATATATATATATATATAAATATATATATATATATATATTATATAATATTACATACATATGTATGTGTGTGTGTGTGTGTGTGTGTGTGTGTGGTGCTGTGTGTGTGGTCTGATATCTATTCTAACTATGTATTTATCACATTCTCTATACACATCGACACACCACACACACACACACACATATGTATATGTATATGTATAAATGAATATATGTATATATAGTAAAATATGACATATATAATTTATATATATAATATGTCTTATATATAATAATATATATATATATATATATATATATATATATATATACACATATATAATACATATATATCTGTTCTTTTAACGGTAGGTTCATGTCTGAGCCGCCGTGGTCACAGCCCCATTATACTTAATTGTAGTTTTCATTGTTTGTGATGGCTATTGGAGTGAGTAGTGGGTAGTTGGTCCCAGTTCCTTTCCACGGAGAGGCCGGTGGTTACCTTTTAGGTAATCATTTCTCTCTATTTTATCCGGCTTGGGACCAGCACTGACTTTGGGCTGGTTGCCACAGTGGCTCGGCAGGCAATCGAGGTGAAGTTCCTTGCCCAAGGGGAAACAACGCCCTGCCGTGACCGAACCCTCGAACCTCAGTTACCGTCGGCCAGTCCTGAGTCCGACGTTCTAACCATTCGGCCACTCGCGCGATCCCTTATATATAATATCACATATATATACATATATATATATATATACTATATATATAATATACTATAATCTTATACATATATATATATATATATAATATATATATATATATATATATGTATATATATATAGTATATATATATATATATATATATATATATATACTATTATATATTATATGTAATGGTGTGTGGTGGTGGTGGTGTCGTGTGGGTGCTGTATGTGTGAGGTGTGTGTGTATGTGTTGCAAAGCAACATGATACAAATATTATATTGCGTATAATAAATCCATATCTACGCAGCAATATATGCCTTTAAATCGCATAGATCAAGAAATTGGGTAGTTAGCTTAGCGAGTGCTTTATCCGCTCTCAAGCTTTCTTTTCTCATACGGCAACATACACCATCATTATGTTAGTCTATTTTGGAGTACGACACATTTGTAACACAACAGACCCAGATCGAACAGAAATGCCTTAGAAGCGTGAATGACTTACGCCTTATGAAACCCGCGTTTGTAGCGAAGCCTTTCTCCCCCCGCCCAAAAAAGGTTAATGAATAAATCATTCATTGTCTCGCCATGAACGCTAGCGCACCAGGGAGACAATAGTTTAGGCTGGAACCAATCAGCGGCCGCCTTGTCGGCGCCTTTACCAATGGCCGTGTCGCAAAGACATAGGAGGCGGAGCCACAGCAGGAAACAATTGCCATCTTCTGCGACATTGGCTTACGTCACGCGGGCTCGTTTTTAACAAAAAAAAAAATGCATTTTCAGTACGTTATCAACATCAGTATAAGCTCTAGATAAGTCTGAAAAACGCCTAACATATTTTTTTTCCAAGTTTCCGGAAAGAAAATTAACATTAAAAAAAAAATAGGGGAAAGGACGAAAACCCTTCCCATTGTGTACCTGGAGCGTGGGGAAAATCTAAGGTGTAATGGTTGTACAAGTTAACAATCAACGAACCATGAGAGGAGACCCTGATAAAGGGAGGTGGAGTTTGGTTCGAGAAAAGTGTACATAACTCTCGCGCCGATAAAGCCTGATAAGATCTCGCCCTCATATGTTTACGCGATAAATTGATTAAGCCTCTCTCTCCTTTAGAAAAATCTGTTGTAGAGGATTTAATCGGCTATGGAGTTTTTAAATCGATCGCGGTAAAAACCCTTTTCAAAAGAATTATAGGTACGCGGTATCTCATCGGCAGTCTTTCGCTTCAAGGTGAGCTCGCCTGTGTATGAATTATGCGTTATATCATCTTTTCGTAGGTACCATATTGGATGTATAATCTAATACATTTTAAACAGGACTTGGGTTCTGTATGCTTTGTCGGAATAACGCAAAACAACAATGTTAAATACGGAAAACAATAGCGATAGTAATGATATCAGTGTTAGAAGGTAATACCAACGCACTATGAAAGTTATGACAACTCAGAATAAAAGGTTCCAAAGGTGATGATAACAATGATAATCATAACGCGAGAAATGTTAATAACAACAGAAACAGCTGTCAGTAATCATAGTATATTTATAATCATAATTATGACATCAATGGTAACAAACATACCAGCAAGGTTAGTAATGATGATCATGATAATGATAATAACAATAATGAAAATAATAATCATAATGATAATAATAGTAATAGTAATGACAATAATAATAAGGAAAATAATGATAATAATAATAACAATGATGTTAATGATAATGACAACAGCAACAACAACAATATCAGTGATAATGATAGCAATAAATGATACTACTCCTACTACTAAAAGTAATAATAATGATAAAGCTGATAATAATAATGACAATAATAATAATAGTGATAGTAGTAATAATGGTAATAACAATAATAATAGTAATGATAATAATGATGATTATATTATTGATAATTATAATGATAGTAATAATGATGACAATAGTAATACTGATGATGAAAATAATATTGATAACAATAACAATAGTAATAATGATGATGATGATGATGATGATGATGATGATGATAATAATGATAATAATAATGATAATAATAATAATAATAATAAAATAATAATAATAATAATATATAATAATAATAATAATAAATAATAATAATAATAATAAAATTAATAATAATAAATAATAATATAATAATAAATAATAATAATTAAAATAATAAAATATAATAATTAATAATAAATTAATAATATAATAATTATTGA
>NC_051391.1:16370609-16374365 GCF_015228065.2 Penaeus monodon | reverse complement strand
TGTGTTGTTTTCTTGTGTTTTTTTCCCCCTTGTTTGTGTGTGTGTGTAATATATAATATATATATATATTATTATATATATATATTATAATATATATATATGTGTGTGTGTGTGTGTGTGTGTGTGTGTGTGTGGTGTGTGTGGTGTTTTGTTTGTGTGTGCATGTTGTGTGTGTGTGTGTGTGTGTGTGTATGTTGTACACATCATATATTGTGTTTTGTGTGTGTGTGCAGTTGTGTGGTATACATGATATATTTTAAATATTAATATATATTTTATATTTATATATATTTATATATATGTATTTTATATGGTTTGTTATAATATAGGGATTGTTATTAAAATATTATATTTAAAATTTTAAAAATTTAATTTTATATATTTTTGCATGTATTATCATACACAAACAACCACTAAAAACACACCACACGCACACACATACACACACACACACACACAGACTCGCACATATATTTTTTGTATATATATTTATAAACACACACACCAACACACACACACACGCCAAATCTCTCTCTCTCTTCTCTCTCTCTCTCCTCTCTCTCTCTCCTATATATAATATATATATAATATATATATATATATAATGTGTGTGTGTGTGTGTGTGTGTGTGTGTGTGTGGTGTGTGTGGGTGTGTGAGGTGTGTGGTGTGGGGTTTTGTGTGTGTGGTATGTATGTATACACATATATAAATATTATAATTATATAAATATTAATATATATTAAAATTATATATATATATCATTTATATATTTTATTATATTTTTAAATTATATATATTATATATATTTTAAAATTTATATAAAATATATATATATATATATATATATATTTTGGGGGGGTGCTTCACGTGCATGGTGATGTAAGCGAGGTGTGGAAACCAGATAGTTTTAAAGTGCTTGCATGCCTCTCGTTTTGCACTTCCACCCTGGCTAGCCCGTGCGAAAAGGGACAGCTTCTGCATAAGTCCCCCTGCCAGGTCACAGCCCTCCATCTTAAGACTTCTGCAGTCCCTCCTCGTGGCCACCCATGGGTCCTGGTACCTTGCGGCCCCCGGCAAAATCTGGGGGGGGATCTCGTGCGCAGGGGCCCCAAGGTGGGAGTTAGGGCCCCCCACCTGCGGGGGACACCTCTGGCTTCTACAACTCCTCCCCCTAGCCCCCCGGGGGTAATTAGGGGGGCTCGGGGGGGGGGGGGCCTTGCCAGTCCTCCCCCCCCCCAGAATGCCCCTCTGGAACGCCCCTTATAAAGGAAATGCGGGGGGGGAGGGGTTTTTGTCCCTCCCACCCAGCAAGAAAGGGCGGGCTGTGAGTCCCCTGGGAGGGCAAATTGGGGGTGCAGGTTGGAACGAGTTACTCGTCCCGCCTCTCCCCGGCGGGCAATCCACCTTTAAAGTTGTGGGGAAAGCCCTCGGAACCCCAAGTGGATAGGGCCCCCACAGCCTGCCCCCCCCCGTTTTTTGGGGGCTGTGTTGGGGGGGGCGGCGAGGTGGCGTGCCCCGGATGACCACCCAAGGCTTAACCTAAATGCTGTTTTCCCGGGTAGGCGCGGGAACATCCGGGCCCTTGCGCAGGATAGGGGGTTCCTCTGCTACGCGGAATTGAAGCGACTGGGATTGAGGTGGCTGCCCTCTCGAGGTGAGAAGACCTGGTAGCGGCACGATCATGTGGGTTTTTACCCCCTACTCTGGGGGGCCGCAGCGATGGTCACCACCTCCAGGCGTAGCCTAGCCATCTCCAGTCGACTTCAGCCTGCGGGTATCGAGTGACACCGGTTATGACGTATCGGGCATTGAACTGAAGCATGCTTTTGGCTTCTTGTCTTTTATTGTGTATACGCCCTCCGATGTACATAAAACCGATGTGAAAGGGCGTTCTACCAAACTCGCATCTGTGGCAGCGTTCCCCCCGGCGAAACTTCGCATTGTTCTGGCGACTTAAATGGGGTACCCGGGTTTGTGACCGAGCTGGCTATGAGTTCTGTCGCCCCCATGGTTTGGGGAGCTGATCCCAGCAGCGAGATACCTCCTTCCCCCGGATTTTTGCTAGGTCCCAAAATAGGATTTCTGGCTCCTGTACCAGCGCTCCAACTCGCATCGCTGGACTTGGTACAG
This sequence comes from Penaeus monodon, assembly GCF_015228065.2. Taxonomy (NCBI): domain Eukaryota; kingdom Metazoa; phylum Arthropoda; class Malacostraca; order Decapoda; family Penaeidae; genus Penaeus; species Penaeus monodon. The sequence continues at coordinate 16,372,234 of NC_051391.1, read as the reverse complement.
CGATAGGGGGTAATGGGGCCAAAGGAGATCGACCACATTCTTGTCAAACCGATGGAGGATCCTCCAAACTCAGATTTTTACCAGTGCTGATTTCTGGGGCACCGACCATAGGCGGGTTTGTGGCTCCCCTGGGGGCCCACTTCAAAACCCCCTGCCCCTCCAGGGGCCCAAATTAAAGGGTGTTTCACTTGGACAGACAAGGGGGGAGGAGGGGTGCCCGGGGGTTCGCCACGGCAGTCTCTGACCGATTCACGAAACCAGAAACCTGACCGATCCGTTGCTCTGTGGAGTCCTTCAAGCGCGTAACACTCGAAGCAGCTCAGGATCCTTTGGGCGTCCCCCAAAGGAAAAGGCAAAAACCCATCTCCCTGGAGACTTTACGGGCCACTGAACTTCGCAAGGCTCGGCTGAAGGGGAAATAAATCTTGCGTCGTTCCATGGGGGCGTGGGGCTCGGCACTGCTGAAAGGGACAAGGAACAGTTCATCAGGAATTTGCTGAGGGGGTCGAGGCCATTTCTTGGTAAATGACCTTCCCCCTGCTTCCCAAAAGCCCTGAAAAAACTGAACCCTAACCCCTCCTCACAGAACTGCAGTCCGATCAGCGATGGACGGATCATCTCAATCATTTGGGGATCGTGAACTTTGGGGCTATTTTTTTAAACAGTTTTCCCAGTGGACCCTCCAACGTTAGCCTGGGCAAGCGATGTCTCGTGCCGTGCCGCCCCACTCTCCGGGGAACCTCCTACCCTAACAGAGTTAGGCTCGATTTCCAAAGCTAAGAGTGGAAACTGCAGGATATGTGATATCCCTGCTGAACTGCTAAAGGCTGGGGGTGAACCTATGGCTGGGGGCCCTGCTACAGCCCTGACGCCTTTTGGGCAGTCGGGTCCATTCCCCCTCTGCTGAGGGCGTGGTCTCCCTCTCGGGAAAAGGGGAAAAGGGGGATCGTGGGACCGTAGCAACTACCGTGGCTTTAAACACGCTCGCTCCCAGGCAGGTTCTCGCCCACATTCTTCTAAAAACGGATCCCGAAACCACCTACTGGGGGGGCCAAGCCCGGGAGCTCTTTTTTACTCCTGGCAAGTCCCAATAACCGTATACTAGCGCTTGAGTAATTGTGGAACCTGTTGTGAGTTTGGTCGGGGGTTGCTTACAGCCTCATCGACCCAAGAAGGCTTTGTTGGGTGCTGGGGAATGCTATGGGAACCCTGAGGCTCAGGGGAATTCCGACACAGATTATTGGCCTGATAGCAACCTTAACTGGTACTAAAGGCTGAAAAGTGTGGTGGGGGTATGTCGAACTTCTTCCTTTTAAATTGGGGGTGGGGAAAGCTGTGTCCTTGCCCCAAACACTTTTCAACCTTTATGGACTGGATAAGGGGCAAGCTCAGCCAATAGTGCGGAGAAACACTAGGTAATTTTAAAGGGTCTCTGCCCTTGATTTTGCCGACGATGTTCCCACCTATCTAGTCCTTGGGAGTCACTTGTGGCGGCTCTTGATGCATTTAACAATGGGGCAAGCCCCTAGCCAACGTCTCCTGGCCCAAAACCAAGTTCAGGACTTTGGGGGCCTGTTGGGGGAACCCTTCAGTCGACCCTCTTGCGGCGAGGACGTTGAAGTCAC
>NC_051391.1:16360609-16365609 GCF_015228065.2 Penaeus monodon | reverse complement strand
TTATATGTATACATATAATTTCTCTTTTCTACCACTCACACTCCACTCCACTCACACTCACACACACACCCACACCCACACACACACCACCCAAAACAATCATCATACACACCAGACACACCAAACACACACACACACACCACACACACACCACACACAACACACACACCATATTATATATATAATATTATTATATATATTATTATTTATATATTGTTTATTTCATACATTTATTTAATATATTTATTTTTTAAAATATATTATATAATAATATCTATAATATACCTGCTACTCATACTTGATATGGAGCGGTTTTAAAGCTCCTCCCCTGGGCACAATTGGAAATTTATTTTGCAATTCAAATCCTATGTCAGATTCCTGAGGTATATTTTTAAAACTAAAATCCTAACCAACGCACCGACCCAAATATATATATATATTAAAAATATATATTATATATTATATTATATATAATATATATTTAATATAATATAAAAAATTATAATTATATAATATATAATAATATTATATATATTATATATATGTATATATATTATGTTAAAACTATATACATAATTAAAAAATATTTTAAAAATATATATATATATATTTTATATACGTTATTAATAAATTATAATAATTATATTTTATATTTTACCCATATCTATATTTTTATATATCTATATTTATATATTATATATTATATCTTATATATAATCTTAAACAAAATTATGATAATATGTGAAAATTTTTATTTATTAATTATTCTCTATATATTTATTAAAATCATTATATTCTATATATTTTATATTTTATTTATTTATATTATGATAGATGCTTAGTTGTTTTATACATATTATGTAAACCCTTTCTATATTAAAATTTTAACTTCTAATTTTCTTAATTTGTGTGTGTGTGTGTGTTGTGTGTGTTGGTGTTTGGTGTGTGTGTGGGGGTGGTGTGTGTTTTGTGTGTGTGTACAAATCAATATAAATATTGTATATATAATGTATATCTATGCATTTTATACTATATATGTATGTATTTATTGGGTTATATTTTATTATTATATATATATATTATATATATATCATTATATTTATTATTATTATTATATTATTATTATTTTTATATATTTTATATATCTGTGAGTGTGTATACACACACACCACACACACCACACACACCACACACACACATTAAATATTATATATATATTATATATATAATATATATATTATATATATATAATAATATATATTATATCTTATATATATATCTATATATATATATTATATTTATATTTATTATATATACATATATATATATATATATATATATATATATATACTATATGATTATTTATTTATTGTTTTTTTTTTACATATTATTATTTTATTATTTATATAATTTATATTTTTAAGATTTATATATAATTTACCCCTTATGCGTAACCGACCACCCCTTACCACAAAACCACACACACACATCACCTTGTATTTGTATCTTGTATTTTCATACCCCTTCTTCTATCTTCTTCTTCTTCTTCTTTCTTTATTTTTTTTTTTTTTTCTTTTTTTTCTTTTTCTTTCTATTTTTTATTTCTTTTTTTTTTTGTGTTGTGTGTGTGTGTGTGTGTGTGTGTGTGTGTGTGTGTGTGTGTGTGTGTGTGTGTTTTGGTGTTTGTGTGTCGTGTTTATGCGTCCGTTTTTGTGTGTTTTGTTGTTCTGCTGTTTTCCCCTTATTTTTTTAATATATATATATATATATATATATATATATATATATATATATGCATGTATACACACACCCCACACACTCCCAACACACACACACACACACCCACACCCACACACACCCACACACACACACACCACACACCACACACACACACACAACATTTCATATGCTTGTGTCTGTGCGTCACATATTATGTGTGTGTATATATATATATATATTATAATATTTTATATATTATATATATAATATATATATTATATATATATATATATATAATATTATACACATGTATATTACGCACAGACACACACATCACAAAAACACACCCACACTCATAACAAACCATACACACCACATACACATAACACACACACAACACACCACACACACAATACAAACATACAGATATATCTATGTATTTATACATAACACACAACACACACACACCACAGCACACAGACACACACAAAACCCCACCACAACAAAACACACACACACACAAATTAAATATATATATATATAATATATTATATATATTTTATATATATATATATATTGTTGTGTGTGTGTGTGTGGTGGTTGGGGGTGTGGGTTGTTTGTGTGGTGTGTGTGTGGTTTTTGGTGTGTGTGATGTAGTATACATGCTTATATATATATATCATCATCATCATCAGGGGCTAAGCCACGGGGCGCATGGCCGCATCTACCCCCCCCGGGCTCCCTGCAGGTATTCTCCGTTTTCGGCCTTTCTGTCTTTTATTTTAGTCTCCCCGTCAAACTTGGTTCTGTTTTCTTTTCGGTCATTTTGCCATTTATCTGTTCATTTATCTGTGTATTCATTCATTCCTCATTCGCGTTCATTGCGATTTTTTTATTTAATTTCATTGGCGCCTTAGTGATAGCCGTCTCTTCATATTATAATATATGTATATATATTAGTGATAGCCGTCTCTTCATATATATATATATATAGTAATATATATATATATATATATATATATCCGTGGAAAGAACTGGGGGACCCTACCACGTACTCATCCAGAGCATCTAACATGAAACTATTATCGGTATCATGCTGTGACCACGCGCGGCTCAGACTGTGAACCTACCCGGTAAAAAGACAAGAATATATATATATATATATATATATATGATATATATATTATATTATCTATATTCTATATAATATATATATATATATATGTATCATAAAATACATACTAGTATATATATGCTACATATATATCCCATACACACACACAGATATATTATAATAATAATCATATGTATATATATATATATATATATATATGAATAATATATAGAAGAGAGAGAGAGAGATAGAAGAGAGAGAGAGAGAGGAGCGAAAGAGAGAGAGAGAGAGAGAGAGAGAAAGAGAGAGAGAGAGAGATAGGAGAGGAAGGATTTTGTCTTGTTTGTATATATATATATATATTATATATATTATATATATCTTATATATATATATATAACATATATATATCTATATGCATATATATTATATATATATATCATATATTAGATATTAATATAATTATATATATCTATATATATATATTATATATTATATATCACATCACATCAAGGGGCTAAACGGCCGACGGGGGCGCATGGCCGGATCCACCCTTCGCTTCCAGCACGGGGATTCCCTCGAGGCGAGTCTCCAGGCAAGCACACGCGCCCTCTCTAGTTCCTCGCGACAGGTCCTTCGTCGAGCTCCCAAGCAATGATCTCCTAGGACGTCCCACAGGTCCCTCCACCCATGGTTGTCTTCGCAGAGAGACAACCTGATGGCAGGGTCCATCCATAGGGAGGGCGAGCTAGGTGGCCATAAGCCTGAGTTGCGATCCCGGATTATGCAAGTACAGGTCCCATGCCAGTCTCAACGTGCAACCGCCGGTTGGCACGTGGTCCTGCCAACTGTACCCCATGATCCGGCGAAGGGACCTTTGTTACAAAACATCAAGGCGAGACATCCAAGCACTGGATAGCGTCCGGTTTCGCTTCCCTAGAGCAAAACTGGGAGTATCAAGGCCTTGAAGACACAGACTTGGTCCTCTGCATAGGAACCGACATCTCCAAACGTCTTTTGTGGATTGAAGTCATGGCTCCTGTTGCCAGACCACTCCGTCTACTGACTTCCTGGTCTGACACCCAGAGATATGGCTACGCTAACCAAGGTATGTAAACTTCTGTAACTGTTTCAACGTCTCGCCGCAAGCATGGATCGACTGAACGGTTTCCCCTACAGGCCCCCAAAGTCCTGAATCTTGGTCTTGCTCCTGGAGACCTCTAGGCCTAGGGCTTCGGCCTCATTGCTAAATGCAATCAAGAGCCACCACAAGTGACTCCAAGGAACTCAGATAGGCTGGCAACATCGTCGGCAAAGTCAAGTCCGAGACCTTAATATGCCTATGTGGCTCCGCCGTGACTTTGTCTAGTAGCCTCTGTCCCATTATCCAGTCCCATACAAGTGTTGAAAAGTGTGGGTGCAAGGAGACAGCCTTGCCTCACCCCCTGAATTAACAGGGAGAAGTTCGACATACCCCCACCGACACGTTACACAGCAACTTTCAGTACCATTATAGAGGCTTGCTATCTGCCCAATAATCGGTGTTGGAAAATTCCCACTGAGCCTCTAGGAATCTCCCTAGCGATTTCCTCGATGCACCGAGTCAAACGCCCTCTTGAAGGTCGATGTCGGCTGCAAGCAACCCACGAGCCACTCCGACGGCGTTCCACAATTACTCGAAGCGCTATATGCGGTCATTGTGGACTTGCGAGGAGTAAATCCCACTGCTCCAGTCTCTGGTGGCCTCATTTGGTGGTTGGTCGGATCCGTTTCCAGAAAGAATGTGGGCGAACCTGCCGGTATGCTGAGCAGTGTAATCCACGGTAGTTGCTACAGTCCCATCTATCCCCTTCCCCTTCCGAGAGGGTGACGCACGCCCCTCAGCAGGTCATGGGGAAGGGTACCAGACTGCCAATATATATTATATATATATATATAATAATCTATAATAATATACTATATTATATCTATATATTGGGTGTGTGTGTGTTTGTGTGTGTGTGTGTGTGTGTGTGTGGGTGTGTGTGTGTGTGTGGTGGGTTGTGTGTGTGTTTGTGGTAAATATATATATATATAATATATATATATATATATATATATACACACACACATCTGCTTATCTATCTTCTAACTTTCGTATCCTAATTTTTCATTACCTTCGTGTTCA
>NC_051391.1:16330609-16335609 GCF_015228065.2 Penaeus monodon | reverse complement strand
AAAGGGAAAGAGGACAGAGAGATAAACAGAAAAAAACACACACAAACAATCAAACACACAAACAAACAAACAAGACGAACAGAACTCGAAGGCGATCCAAATAAAAGACCCCGAAAGCTCTGCAGGTGACTCCGTTCGCACCCAAAAGTCACAGACAGCATGTTGATCTGAAGACTTTAAGGAGATGAGGCAGTTTCATCAAGATAATCCTTGGAGATGATGATGAATGTCATCCTCGAAGATTTCAGTCATGAGAAAACTAAGAGTCATAAGACTTTTCTAGAAAGGAGAGTTAGATATATATAAATGATTAAAAGTGCAAGGAGATGCTACTTATAAGGTACAGAGTGCTCGCTGGCTTACAATTCGGGGTACTTGCACTCATAATGTGGTTGATAATGGTAAAAACAACAATACTGATACTGGTAATAACTATAATAGTAATGATAATAACAAAATCCGTGTTGTAAGAATCAATAGCGTCAATAATAATAATAACAATAATATTAGTACTAACGGTAATAATAGTAATAATAATAATAATAATAATGATAATAATAATATAATAATAATAATAATAATAATAATAATAATAATAGTGATAATTTTAATGAAAATCATAACAACAATGATAACAAAAATATAGTAATGATAATAGTAACATTGATAAGCATAACTGATATTAGTATAATAATAATAATAGTGATAATAATAATAACAACAACAACAACAACAACAACAACAACAACAACAACAACAACAACAACAATAATAATAATAATAAAAATAATAATAATAATAATAATAATAAGGATTATGATAACAAGGACAAGGATAACAGTGATAATAATAATAAAATTATGATAATAATAATAATAATGATAATAATAATAATAATAATAGCAATGATAATAATAATAACAATAATAATAATAATACCACCAAATAATTATAATAATTCTAATGATAATAGTAGTAGTAGTAGTAGTAATGATAATAATAATAATAATAATAATAATATAATAATAATAATAATATTAATAATAATTGTTATTATTACTATTATTATTATTATTATTATTATTATTATTATTATTATTATCATTATCATTATCATTATTATTATTATTACTGTTATCATGATAATAATGGTAACAAAAATTATAATAATAATTGATAAAAAAAAATATTATTAATGATAATGATAACAATTATAACAATAATGATGATGATAATAGCAACAGTAAAGTGACAATAATACAAGCAATTATGATGGCAAAAGCAACATGCATGTTTTTATCCAACAGTGAGAGTACTGATGATAAAATGTATATTATTAAGATGTTAATAACAGGGGCAAGATAATAATGATATTTGAAATAAAAATATAATTGAAAGGACTGTAAGTACGTGCATGATATATGACTAATACGATAAAAGAAAAAAAAAGAAAGAAAGAAAGAAAATATATATACATATAGACAGACAGATATATATATGTATATATATATGTATATATGTATATATATATATATATATATATATATATATATATATATATATATATGTAAACATTCATACATACACATATATATACGTAAATGTTTGAATATAGATTGATAGACAAACAGTTATAGAGAGATAGACAGATAAACTATTATAAAGACAGACAGATAGATAGATAACCAGATGATTAGTGCGCTGTAAACTTCTCCCGGCAGGACATGACACAAAAGGAGAGCGCTTCCTCGGCTCACACGCAACCGGGCAAAACAGGCCTACGTGGCTAGTCAGGATGAGACTCGAGATCAGCTTTCCTTCAAAGGCAACTCTAGATTGCAACAAGGAGATGCAATAAGGGATGACTGCGTGACACGGCGACAGGCGGGAAATAAACGGAAAGTAAGGCAGCCGCTGGATTCCGTGGTTGGGGAGAGGGGAGGCGTGAGGCGGTGGGCTTAGCGAGGGAGTGAATCATCTACTGAGTCTGGGCGTAGGGGTATAGGGGGAGGGGGGAGAAGGGAGAGGAAGAGGATTAACAAGGGAGGGAGAAGGAGGAGATGGAGGAGGAGGAGGAGGAGAAGGAGGAGGAGGAGGAGGAGGAGGAGGAGGAGGAGGAGGAGGAGGAGGAGGAGGAGGAGGAGGAGGAGGAAAAAGAGAAAGAGGAGGAGAAAATGGAGGAAAAGAAGAGGGGAAGCAAAGGTGAAATGAAAATGAAAAGGACGCGAAAGAACGAAGAAAAACAGAAGAAACAAAAGAAGAAGAAAGAAGCGTAGGAGGAGGAGGAGAAAGAGGAGGAGCGAGAAGAAGTACAAAGTATGAAGAGAAGACGGAGGACGAGAGAGAAAGGGAAGGACGTTTGACGCATCTTCCAGAACAGGTGTGGAGGATTTCTTTTGTACTGAGCCCTCGCTCACCGCTCACCCGCCTCGACTGGAAATTATTTCTTGAGCGCCTATTTGTCTGTCTCGCTAAGGCCTATGCAACCACCAACCACAAAATAAACAAGCAACTAAACTCATCGATAACGCAAAACAACACCGAATGATATTTAGACTCACCCAAACAACAAACGAGGCAAATAGTAGATAATTGACGTAGGTCGGTAGTTTGAGCCACGAGCATGTGTAAAACGAGTTGTTCGAAGGACTGTTTAAAACACAGGCTGGAATTCCTTGGCTCCCGCGAGGTAGAAGGAGAGTGAATGTGTCTGGTGAGGTAGAATGAGGAGAAACGGACACAGCAAACATACACTCGTCAGATTCATGTTGAGATGTGGAAATCAAAAGATAATTTACAACAAGAGTAGATGATTTTTTTTTCGTTTTTTTTTTCGCTTCACAGTGAGGCCTGATGTTTGTTTGTTTAATCGTAAGGGGGCTTGTTTGTGCTTGCTTGCTTGTGAGGTTGTTTTGGATCGTCTTTTATGTTGTGTCTCTATGGCTTACGTTAGGGTTTTGTTTTTTATGGGCGTGTATGTTGTGATTTGAATTGTATATGCTTTCTGGAATTTTGGCTAATGTATGTAAACTCGCACACACACACACAGACACACACGCGCGCGCGCGCAACCACAAACACAAACAAATAAACATATTTCTCTCTCTCTCTCTCTCTCTCTCTCTCTCTCTCTCTCTCTCTCTCTCTCTCTCTCTCTCTCTCTCTCTCTCTCTCTCTCTCTCTCTCTCTCTCTCTCTCTCTCTCTCTCTCTCTCTCTCTCTCTCTCTCTCTCTCTCTCTCTCTCTCTCTCCCCTCCTTCCCTCCCTCCCTCCCTCCCTCCTTCTCTCCTACCCTCTCTCCTTCCCTCCCTCCCTCCCTTCTTCCCTCCACACACACACATCAATACCCTTCAATAACCCCCCCCCCTATACCACCATGTACCCCAACCCCCCTCAAAGAAGGAGAACGGAAGGGGGGGAGGGGGGAAGGAAAGGGGGGTCACCGCACAAGTATGCCACAATACCTCATTTCTTTCCTTTGACAATCTGGGAAAACGTCAGAGTTGGGGAAAGGTGCAAAAACACCCCTTTGCAATATATCAAAGACCCGCCAAGAGTATGGGAAGAGGGGATTTTTGCGGCAAAAAGGAGCCATGAATCAGAAGTTTAGAATGAAAGTCATTGCATTGTGGGGAGATGGGGGGTTGGAAGGGGGTTTAGGGGGGGTTAGGGGTCATGGTGGTGGTGATGGGGGGGAGGGGGAGTGTAAGGGTATGGGGAGAGGAGGTAATGGCTGGGAAGAAAGGGTGAAGGAAGGGTAGAAGGAGCGAGACGAAGAAGGGTGGGAGAAAGAGAGAGAGAGAGAGAGAGAGAGAGAGAGAGAAGGGAGGAATATGCGAGAAGGGTAAAATAAAGAGAAGAGAAGGATATTAGAGAAAAAATCAGAGAGAAAGAGAAAGAGGAGGAATCGGAAAGACGAAGAGAAAGAGAATGAGAGAGGAAAAGAAAGAGAAGGCCGGAGTGAAGGGATAGAAGGGAAGAGGAAAAGAGGAAACGAGAGAGAAGGGGGGGGAGAGAGAGAGCAAGAGAGAGAGAAAGAGGTAGGGAGAAGGAGGGACAAGGAGAGGGGATGTTTAGGGAAGGGGAGAGGGAGAGGGAGGGAGGAAGAATGATAAGAATTGAATTCAAAATTACAGATGAAGATCAATAGACAGATGAATAAGCAAGTAATTGGATTATGTAATGATAAGCTTATTGATAACGGCTGACCAGCAAGGTGAAGAAGGACGAGTGGATAGAAACTAACGAAGAAAGTAGAGAATGAAGCGAGGAGGAAGCAAGAGGGAGCGGGAGGGAAGGTGGATGAAGATGGAGGGAAGGAAAGGGAGGCCATATAGAAAAACGAGGGAAGGGGAGGCCATGGAAAAGGAGGGAGGCAGAGAAGGGAGGCCGCCGAAGAAGAAAGGAGGGAGGTTGGATTTAGATGGAGGGAGGGAGGGAGCGAGGGGAAAGGAGGGAGGGAAATTGGATTTAGATGGAGGGGGGGGGGACGGAAAAGGAGGGAGGGAAGAGAGGTCGCCGAGGAGGAAGCGAGGGAGGGAGGGAAGGTAAAGGAGGGAAGGGGAGGCCATGGAAAAGGAGGGAGGGAGGGGAGGAAGGGTTTGCCGCCGAGGAGGAAGGGAAGGGTGGAGGAGGCCGCAGAAGAGGGAGGGAGGGAGATAGGGGGGCAGACCCAGAGGAGGAAGGGAGGGATGGAGGGAGGCCGCGCAGGAGTAAAGGAGGGAGGGGGGGGGCAGGCGCAGTGGAGGAGGGGAAGGAGGGAGGGCAGGCGCAGAGGAGGGGGGGGAGGGAGAGGGGGAGGCGGCGGAGAAGGCTCCCGCACCTGCAAGAGGCTCCAGATGGGCGCGAGGCCTGGCGCCCCCTGGCCCGGGAGAGGGGGGGGCGTGGGTCAGGGGCGCCAAAGGGTTGAACTTGCACTGACACTGTAATCATTATTATTAAACTTGATTTACTGGCCAGAACGGACCTAAACCCCAGCCCGAGGAGGGGACACCGATCCCG
>NC_051391.1:16320609-16323109 GCF_015228065.2 Penaeus monodon | reverse complement strand
CTGCGTTTGTGTCTGTAGGTAAGTAGGTGTGTGTGCTTATGTGTGTGTGCGTTTATGTGTGTGTCTGTGTGTGTAGGCAGAAATACGTGTGTGTTTATATGTATTTGTGTGTGTAAGAAGGAAGGTATATGTCTTTTTCTAGTTCTTCTTCTTCTTCTTCTTCTTCTTCTTCCTCTTTTCAGACGCTTCTCTCCATACGTTTGAACATCAGTGATCCTTCTTCACTATATCAGTCTATCTATCTGTATATCTATCTGTCCTATCTCTTTACCTATCTGTCTATCTCCTCTTCCACTCATTTTATCGTCGTCTCTCCTTTCTTTCGTCTTTTTCTTCTTCTTCTTTTTTTTTTTTAACAGAAACCAAAATAAAGGAATAAGAACGAGGAGCATTATTTGCCGCTTCCCCCCCCCCCCTACCATCTAAAAAGAGGTTGGGAGGGAGGAAGAAAGAGGAGAGAGAGAGAGAGAGAGAGGGGGATAGAGAGAGGAGAGAGAGAAGAGAGACGAGAGAGGAGAGGAGAGAGGGGAGAGAGAGAGAGAGAGAGAGAGAGAAGAGAGAGAGAGAGATGAGAGAGAGAGACGAGAAGACGAGAGAGAGAGAGAGAGAGAGAGAGAGAGAGAAGAAAGAAGAGAGAGAGAGAGAGAGGTTATAAAGGTTTATAAAGGTTTAGTTTGATTCCATTTGTTACAATGGATATTCTTGGTGTGACACTGTCTGTTTCATTTTGCTTGTAAATTATCCCTTGTGAGCAAGGAATGGCCGGGGTTACCATCCACTGGCGGCGAGGGATTTGAGCGCAGGTCAGCAAGATTGCTAGACGAGATCGCTACCGCTGCACCACACACACACACACACACACACACAGGACAGAGAGAGAGGGAGAGAGAGAGAGGAGAGAGAGAGAGAGAGAGAGAGAGAGAGAGAGAGAGAGAGAGAGAGAGAGAGAGAGAGAGAGAGAGAGAGAGAGAGAGAGAGAGAGAGAGAGAGAGAGGGAGAACGAAAGAAAAACCCGAATTACGGCATAAAAGCGATAATCCCGGCGCCCAGATCAAGCCATCATGCATATGGCACAGCGCCCCATCGCCGCCGACCCCATAAACCGTCGTGGTACAATGTGCTCTTCGCCCGAACACCTTGGAGGGAGGGATAACGACCCTTATGGCAGGTGGGATGAAGGATTCGGATCGCTTGTCGAATGGAGCGGATTTCTGTGAGTTTCCTTTTCTTTTTTTTCTTTTTTTTTCGCGCCGAGTGGATAGCCCGAGGGGGTCGAAAGGCGGCGGGGGATCCTTCACATGGCTTTTTTCGTTTTTTTTTTAATCCCTTTGGATAAGAGGAGGGGAATGGGGAGGGGGGAAGGGGGGAGGAATTTTCCTTTCCCCCATCCTCCTCGCCTCAACCCTCTCCACACCCTCTTCGCCCTTCCTCCATCCCATCCCCACCCTCCCCGAACTCCCTCCACACCCTCCCGACCCTCCTCACCCTGAAATCCACACTCTTTCAATGGATGGAACGTAGCATAGTGTCCTAATCCCCAGAGGCGTCGAAATAAACGCAGTGGGTCACCCCGGCGGCAGGTGCGTCCGCCCGCCCCCCCCCCTCCCCCCCCCCCCCCCTCCCCGCCCTCCCCCGGCCCACCGCGTCTTTTCACGGGGAATAAAAAACCCAAAAAGGGGCGAAAGAAAGGGCGGAGACGGAGAATTTTGAAAGGTGTTAAAGATCCTTCCGGGAGGGAAATCAGTTCAGGAAATTCCCCAGAGAAACTTTAAACCCAAAATTTTTTTAAAAATCCCCATCAAGACGATATAACACGACCCAGAAATTTTTGACAGAGTTTTTCAATTTCATCCCGATATTATGAAAAAACGCAAAACAAAGAAAAAAAAAACCCAATTTTACTAAAAGACTGCAGGTAGCCCCCCCCGGCCCAGAGAAGCAAGGAAGCTCGCCTCACCTTTCCCCGCGGACGAAAACCCAGCGGAGGGAGGACAAAAAGGGGAGAGAAGGGGGAAAGAGGAGAGGAGGAGAAGAGAGAGAGAAAGAGAGAAGGAAGAGAGGGGAAAAAGAGAGGAGAGAGAGAGAGAAAAAAAAGAGGAGAGAGAGAGAAGAGAGAGGAGGGAGAGTGAGGACAGAAAAAGAGAAGAAGAAAGAGAGAAAGAGAAGAGAAAAAAGGGGGAGAGAGAAAGACAGAGACAGAGAGAGAGAAAAAAGGGGGGGAAAGAAAGGGGACAGAAAAGGGAGAGAGAGAGAGAGGAAAAAAGAGAAAGGGGAGAGAGAGAGGGGAAAAAAGAGAGAGGAGAGGAAGAGAGAGAGAGAGGAGAGAAGAGAGAGAGAAGAGACAGAGACACCAGAGAGAGAAAGAGGGAGGAAGAGACAAGAGAAAGAAAAACAGAGAGAAAAGAGAGAGGGAAAAGGGGGAAGCAGAAAAAAGGGACAGAGAAACGGAAGGAAAAAAGAAAAAAGGGGAAAAAAAGAAATTTGGGGGGGGGGGGAAAAA
>NC_051391.1:16300636-16320509 GCF_015228065.2 Penaeus monodon | reverse complement strand
CAAGTTAATGCCTTTTTCATTTTAAAAATTTTTGTATTATACTTGTTTGTAGTATGTATTTTTAATAAAGGTATCACTTAATCTGAATTTAAATTAGAATTGTACATTTATCTGAAGTTCAGCAGTGACCTTTTTACATCACATCTGTAAACACTCATAACTTTCACAGTAATAAGCTGTGCTCATATTGGAAAGGTGTCCAATTTAACTTTAATAGTATACCAGTATTACAATTTAAAAAAAGACTACTTTTGCTGTCTTCCCCATTTTTTATAGCAATGGAAAGAAGTGTTGGAGAACAGCGCGTACGAATGGTCCTAGGAGGAACATTACGGCCCCATAGTGGGGCTCTTGTGTGTATGGCTTATCTGGGAACATAGATCAGATCCTGTGGTTTCACTACCAACAAATCTTGTAGGGGCCCTTTGGACCTATCTTGGCATTGCCTTCCTGTGAAGTTGGTCAGGTAAGGATTTTTGCAAAGTTGATTTCCCAGATTTTGCATTTGAGTTATTTAATTTTTTGAACATTCAATATCAAATAAAGTAAGGAGATACAAATACCCTCTCATATTAATTAAAAATTTTCAGTAAGCATTAACAAAATCCATCAACTTTCTCCCAAAATTACATATGATTATCCTTCATATGGTTTTCAATATTAGGCATTGTAATAATGTTCTAGTCAGTCATGTGTCAATATTTTTTTTCTCTCTTCCTTTCCTCTTTTTCTTTGTTTTCACACTTACTGCATCAAATCAAATTTTTAATGGTTTACCTTCACTTGCCTTCCAAAGTCTAAAAATTTAGCCATTACTGGCACTTTACTGGACTTTACTTACCATGGTATATTAATGTATACCAGTGCAACATCTTGCTTTTATCCTTGAATATTTTGGGTAGCAAAGTTAGCTCTGCATTTGCAAATATGGGAGCCATAAAAACATTAGATTGAAAGCAGGATGCCATTTACCTATATTCAATGATAAATATTTTTTTACTTATTCTTTTCTTATTACTTTCTTTTTTTTAAAAATGTTATTTTCCTGGGAAATTTTTCCAGTATATGTCTAAAAATGTATATGCTTATCAAGTGTTGCCTTGACAGATAAGTGTCATGATATGGCTTTGCAGTTGTCCGTACTGGTCTGCAACAAAGTAAACACTGCACTTACATCCCCCAGAACTACACCACAGCGGGCCACTCCAATCTTCAATCCACCTCCTGTATCTCCAACAGCTGTGGGCCCTTTTGCTCCTCCATTAGATTAAATTATATTTTTTCTAATTCTTACATGCCAGATCTATACTGTCATTGTTATATATATGATAGAAACATTTCAGAGCTGTGTTACAAGATTGTATATTTGAAAATTTTTAGAAGTCACAAGCTTTGTTACTTTTCCTATGTGACATAAACCCTTCAATTTTTTATTTATCCTTTTTGGTAGTTATTATTTAGTTTGATCTGTGATGTACTACATCACAAAACTTTTTTATTTTTGTATTTCATACTGATGAATTTACCAAGCCTTATGCTGTGTTATATATTTTTTTCGGGTAGGTGTACATGTATTTTACATCTGGGTATTTTGGGGTGTGTCTTTCATTTTCCAGAAAAAAAATCTGGAAGAATATCTATGATATATATAACTGTTGTTTTTTTTTTCATTTAAATGTTTCTTTTTTTTTTTTTTGCAATTTGAGCCCTCATCATTTTGTTAAGGTTAAAAATGCAATTTATGGCATCATTATTTTTTTGCACCACCCCGATACATATGTGTATGTCTAAACCCATAATGGGCATAGCAAGTAAGTACATGCCATGCCCACTATCAGTTTAGTTTATTAATTGTCTATACACAAGATTGCTCCACAAGTACTTAGTTCTCAATTAGCTAATTACCTTTACCCTTTTCTCCCTTTTATTATTTATTTTCCCCCCTTCCCATATACTGTTACTAGTATTGTCAGAAAACATTATAATAATCATAATGTCTCTGATGATAATTACAGCATAAATTGGTAGCTTTTTTTTAAAAAAAATCAAGGAAAGATGAAATCAGGTATGATCATATAGGCTACTAATTGATAGCTAAACACCTGTGGAGCCTCTGCATGTAGAGACCCTTTCACCCAAAAAAGTGAACACTACATTTTTCCAGCAGCAGTGCGTGAATAATTATGCTCAAAATTTATTTTGGTTTGACTGAAGATTTGACATTCAGTCTGCTGGGATGGTGAATCAAGTTTAAACAAGATCTTTATATTTTCACTTAGAAGAAAAGACATTTCAGGCAGGTACATTATCTATTTTTTTAGTTGTATTTTTTCATAGAAGTATAGAATTATTAATCTGGTTCCTGATTAATGAACTGTAATGATTGTTATTCTCTTTTTCTTCTACCTTTAATTTATAAAAAAAATATTTATATCATCCCAGAATGTTGTTTTTAATGTAAAGCATAGTTTGTAACTACATGTTTTTCACAGTAATGTTTAGCACTGATTAATAAATCACTTAATGACTGGTTAAAGTGCCATAAAGATGTTAGGTACTTACATTTTTTTGACTTCTTCCCATAAAATTTAGACTATATACATTAGAGAAAAGAGCTTCGTTTTCCATATGTATTTTTCAAATTTAAACATGGGTTACAGTCAAGAGTCTTGCTTTATCTTTTGATAATTGATTCATCTATAATCTTCCAGTACTTTTTATCAAGTTTAATAGAATGATTCTTCATAGTTCAGGGTTATGATCTTTTTTTATGACCAGTATCAGTACCTGTTGTAAATGTGTTGCTGTCAACAAAGCTTGAGATGTAAATAATTTGGGGAAGAGCAGAACAAAAAAATAAAATTTTGAAGAGCCAACAGTTTTTCATTCTCTCAAGGCAATTTCATAAAGTACTGTTCAAAGGTCATAAAAGTGCATTCATTATCTACATGGCCCAAGATAAAAAATGATATCAGGAGAGAATATCATTTATACATAGAGATAATCATCTCTTGTAATCTTAAAATACTGAATTGTTACCTAACAGTTTTGATAACAGTTAAGTGGTTTTACAGTCATTTTGACTATTTGATTTATGGCAATGTATGCTTATGTCAATATAATTTACTAAACCACAATTGTGTTTTATTTCTAATAATATATCACCCCAATGTATATTTTACATCAGACCCCCCTTTCTCATAGTTAATCCCCTAAAATGGTTGTGAAATGAAATGCTAGAGTAAGAGCTTAATTTACATGTTGACTGATTAAGTAGTTTATATATGCTCAACCTTTATTTCACTGTAAGACTTTTTACAAAAACCTACTAACAAACCAAACACCTTTTTTTTATGTAATTTGTCAATCAAAGCTGTGATTATTTTATAACTAGAAAAAGAGTACAGTAGAAACGGGAAGTCTCGGTACCCTGTGCAATTCAAATTCATACCACCTATTCCTTCACAGATATGTTCTAGTATGTAATATTCATATTCAATTTTTACAAGCCATTGAGTATATACAAATATTTTCCCCTTTACTTCTTTCAGCAGATTTTTTAAAAAAGGTTAATAACTAAATACCAATTTACTATCCCTTTTGGCCTTTTCCTTTGCATAGTCGCATGCTGCTTTGCAATTTGATTTTGTTAAATACCATTGCTAAAGTATAGAACAACTTTGTGATTCACTTACTTGGTACTTACTTATATTTACTTATTGTTTTTTTTACCTTTTATTGACCCTGGACTCAAGGAATAAGAAGCAGATTAAACTGAAATTAAAGCTCATTTTTAAATAGAAGCAAAATTCTTAAATTTTCCACAGTCTGAAAGTCATTTATTTAATTGTGAGTATTGTATGATTTTTTTTTACATAAACCTATTTGTCAACACTGCTCAATACTCAAAAATTGTTTTTTCATCATCAACTATGAAATGAGGACTGAAGGAAATGGGGCTGTGCATTAGAATAAAGTGTTTCTTCAGGCAAACTTGGACAATAAATTGTAATGTTTTTAATGTTTGTATTGTGCTTTTACTGCATATTTAGTCACCTTTATGAAAACATGGGGTATGTGCAGTCATATATTTATCTTACAGCAAAATCTGTTGAAAACCCGGGCTCACTCTTAGCATAACAGCATGCATAAAAAAATTAATACATTATAATAAATATTGCAGTTACCCAAGTACACACCTAAAGCATTATTTGAAAAAACCCCAACTGTATCAATACCAATTATAAGTAGTAAAATAATACAGATGTACATGTATACAATATGCATATATATATACTACCATTTATTTTTTCACAACCTACAATGTGTGTTTTGAGTGCTCAAATAAAATACTCCACTGAAAGAACTCTCATTCTCACTAGAAATAAAATTTAAAATTTGTGCTGTTATTTTGTATAACTGTGAGAAAAGTCTCCCATTTTGAGGAAAAAACAATATGAAAACTAGCAATATAGGTGTATGTGCAGTTGGAAGGGAATCTGACAGAGGAGAAAACCTATGAGAAGATGCAACATATTCCCCCTTTATAGAATAACCTCATTATATTAAATTTGTTTTCTTATCTATCTCGTGCTGTAAAATTGTCTTATAAAATTTACTCAAGGCATGAATATTAGAGAATCCATATATTTTTAAAAAAATATATATATATTTTAAAATAAATTTTTCGCATCCCCCACAAAATCTATGTATACACATTTAATTTTTTTTTTTTTCTGTTGGTGTTAGGAATATTATGATCGTTCATCTGATACTTTTTTGCTGACAGTTTTAGATGATTAAATACCCATAGATTTTTTTTGTACATGTAAGTACACTTCTACAGATTATTTTTTTACTTAAAAGTACAGTTACTTAGATTTTTTCAGTATAATGCTATTGTTATAGATTATTTTTTCAAATATAATAAATATATTTTTAGTTTTTTTTTCTACATGAATATCACAATCTCCCATTCAATTACAAAATGTGTCAATTGTTAAAAACTATCACTTACATGTTATATTATTACTTTAGCCATTAGTATTAACACTTACAGGAATTTAAAAATTACCAACTTTTTTGTTTTATTATTACCATTCTTTTTATTTCATATTTTGTGCAACCATTATTTTTTTTTTTTAGCTAACAATATATAATACATTATAAAATGACAACCAATAAAAAGATATACGGAACATCTAATCAATGTGAAATAAAATTTTTATTGCACAAAGGTTGATAAATGGTTTTAATACATTATAAATTTAAGGAAAAATTTTAAGTTTTAAGATAAGGCACTTGGTATTCTAATGCAAATGAGAAAGTTCATTAGGTGATACAAATATTTAAAATGAGAAGTCAGTAACTTATCTCATCTCTTATTTTTTAATTACTGCAACCATTATTTTTACTAAAACAACTGCTCTGTATTTCTACAAGTAACTTTAGATGAAACATATAAAAAATGCACAAAATACAAACACAGTAACATAGACTATACACTATGGTAAAAGTAAACACAGCTAAAATAAGAGAAAAACATTATGGAACAATGAATGATAAAGCCAGAATGGATAAAATCCATTTCAATTTGAATGTCTGACAGTGAGTCTAGTTTGACTCAAAATGTCATAATTTAGTATTCCTGTCCCATGATTTAATGTTAATAACATTTCAGTGATACAACTCTGAATATACATACTTAATCTAATACCACCAGGAAAATGTAGTGATCACTCCCAGAATTGTTTGTGAAATGCCCTTAACACCAAGGAGTCAATTAGACCTTGTCAGCTCACCTGATTCCATTTCTTGAATTTTTGGGGAAAAATATCCTCCTTAATGATGTTATCAGTAAAAATTCCTGCAGCTGACTAACAAGTCGAACACCCCACAGAAAATTAAGAAGGGAGGAGGGGGGTTGGCCTGCCCTGTTGTCAATGCCACCAAAGTAACCCACCTCAATCCCTTTTTCTCAATATCAAATCTGCTAGCAGAGGGATGTAAGAATAATTCACACAGTAAACACTTTTTTCAAAAGGGGAGACTGAAATAATGAATAGGATCCATTGGCTAAATGATCTTACTGGCTGCGTTAACAGGGTTTCATATGCTGCTGGTTGATAGCCAAGAAATCCAACCAGAAAGCAAGATACTGTTATTATTTTTATAGACAATATAATAATTATAATGTTTATAAAAATAATAACAGTATAATTATTATAATGTTATTAACATTACTAATAGCAGTATTATAAATAAAAGAAAATATTCCCAAAAATCAAGGAAAAGGGTAAAAAAGGTGATATAGGTAAAAAATAGTAACTAACAGACTAGTGATTAATTACTTGTGGAATTATTTATCTGTAAAGAATATTAAAAAACTCAACACAGTAGGCATAGCATGACTATACAAAACATGGGTTTAATTTGGAACAGATTGTACATGCAAATGCCACTTACCTTACAAAATATTACCAATATATATTATAATAAAAAGATGAAACTAGACGATTTTTGTTTAAAAATTAATATTTCCCCTTATAAGTGACTATACAATTCAAGTCATATTTTGCCTGCATCTTCCCTAAACTAAGGAACCTTTCATGGACACATTTGTAATCATTATTCTAATATCTTTCATATATTAAAAAAATCACATAAAACCTGATGCTTTGATGTCAAAAAAATCATCTTAAGTAGAAAAACATATATCAATAAGTTTTTTATATAAAAATTGCCAAACCCTCATGCCCTAATATTCTGGTGTAATACTTGCAACTATTTCTTTTTTATTGTAACAGACATGCTAATACTCAATGATGTATAAATTATGCTATTACTTACATAGTTAACAAGTACATTTTCATCAAAAGCCACAGTTTTCTTTTGACCATGAATATCATACAGCCAACATTTCATAAGCTGAGGAAATGTAACTGAGCCTTGGATATAACATCGATTTGGAAACATTGTACAATTCCATCAAAGCTCTCACATCTCCTAAGGCATTATGAGCATCATATGTTTTCTTAAGAACCATCTGCACTACTGTACTTTGTTTATAGTTTGGGAGCTTTGGGAATTTACCTTAACTAAAGCTATTGTATTTACAAAACCCAATATGTGTTGCTTAAAGCTATCTACAAGATTTCTTCTTTAATTGCATAAAATAATCTCCTGTAATCAAATGCAGCATTGTGGGCATACAAAACAACAGGTGATCTTAACTGTATCCATTCCAGGAATTTGTGCAGTGCTTTTGAACGAGTAACTGCATATACAGGTTTTGCCTCTGTATTTCAATGTATGTTTTTCAAAAATTATGCCTGTAACTGCTGAAGCTCTTGGGTCTATTCTTTTTTTTGGTATTACATAAATGTGAATTCCTCATTGTTGTCTGTTGCACCAATCTGTACAATATCACAGTCAATCCTAAGGGGTGTGGTCTCCAAGTTTAAAGAAGACCTTGCTATGACCCTGCAAAATATTTATATCCATTTCCTCTAGCTTTGCTTCTGTATCCTGCATTGTGTTTTTATTTGAGCTTTTGTAGTTACACTGGGGACTTTAATTTTTTTATTTTCTTTGGATTTTTTCCAATATCTGAAATGCTGTGGAAACTTGTTTTTTTTCTGTACTGGTTCATGATCACTTTTTTCAGTCATA
Organism: Penaeus monodon; assembly: GCF_015228065.2. Lineage (NCBI taxonomy): Eukaryota > Metazoa > Arthropoda > Malacostraca > Decapoda > Penaeidae > Penaeus > Penaeus monodon. Next base: position 16,312,838 of record NC_051391.1, on the reverse strand, counting down.
TTCCTTTTCCGCTTCTGTGATGGTCTCAATTTTTTTAATGGTTTCGCTGTCCTGAACTCCATCACTACTTATAACATTAACTTCCTTATTCTTATTAATGTCATTTGTTGGCTGATGTGCATGGGTCTCCTTTAGTAAATCTGAATTATCCTTTAGTGTTACTTTATTAACAATATTTGCTTCTTTATTCAAATTCTGAGAAACTTTACAAGTTCACTTGACTTGTAAGCCAAAGTAGGAAGTGTCTTTTAAATCCATGATGAGACTTTTTACTGAAGCTGATTTTACCTTCATGGCTGACATTTTTTTGTAATTCAAGACACCAAGCTCTTTTACACATGGTAGATCATTAAATGTATGTGGTGCTATAGCTAATATAAATGCCTCAAGTTCTTTTACACTGCTTCTTTTGGTGATCAAGTACATGACTAAAGAGTTCCTCTAAGTACTGAACTTTTTTCAAGGTCAGTCCTTTATGTTTCTTCTGAAGGACATTTTTAAAGTTGTCTTGAGATGCATTTTGACAGATGAAAAATCAGTCCACTCATTGATACCCAGACCATCGGACTTTGAAAACGTCATTTCTCGCTTTGCTCTCCATTTTAATGCAGTTTACAGTACTATGAATAATTACAGTATAGAATTGTGATTATTTCCAAGATCAGACTATAGTTTGACATTTTTTCTGCTTCTTTTTTATCAACACTATTATTTTAATCTGCCTCTTCTTGAACTGCCCATGTCTGAAAAAAAAAGTGAAATCATAATTCAATATAAATTCACCAACATACAACCTTTTCATTAACATGCAGGGCTACTACACACATTTACTGAATTGAATCATTTTATTTACAAGGTATTTCCGAGTAGATATTACACCCTAAACCTACTGCACTCCCAAACCCTTGCCGCAGTTTTCAAAATTTCCCAAAGAAAACTATAAATGGAAGATAATGCAATATTCCGCAGGCACAGAATCATGTTGTATATTGGTGAGATTAGTATCTTCATAATACCCAGCTCAAGCATAAGCATTGTATTTAAATTGGAAACTTCATTTCCCTTTTTAAAATATATATATATATATATATATATATTAATTAAAACATTTTAATATAATATATATATATATATATAATATATATATATATAATTATTTATTTTTTATTAATTATTAATTTTTTTAAAAATAAAAAATCCTGGAAAAAGTGGTTATCCATTGGAGGTTCTGGTACTGTTCCTTGGTAATGTACATAAAATAAATTTTATTAACTGAGATTACATTTATCTATTTCTTTATTTGTTCATTTACTTTTTTGTTCCCCAGAACAATTAGCATACAAGGAAGTAAAACACCTAAGAACATTTATCAGGTAGAAAAATGGGGAGTGTGTTGTGCTCTTTTGTTTAAATTTTTTAAACCCAAATTCCCGATAAAAATAATAATAGCGTTATTAAGCTACATCGAGACACGGAAGTTATCCATTTTTAACACTAAAATAATTAAACAGTGTGTATATTATATTTCCACAAATAAAATACAGTCTATATTGTATTCAATCCCGATTTACTGGATTTAACGCCGAATCCACGTCAATATTTCAATTTTTGCTTCGCCTGCAATCCATGAAAAAAAAAAAAATGTTGAATAAACTCAATAAAAAATCCTCAACCCACTCCTCCAGAAGAAAAAAAATATACAACGAGCTCCCTAAAATCGTGTATTCAAACAGTTAAGTGAAAGAATGAAAAAACCCAGCTCGCTCCCAACCAAGAATTTTCCCCAAAAGAATGAAGGAAAACCTTAAAATTCGCGGAAACTGGAGCCTTCTACCCAGCTTCGAATTGGCGGGGAATTTTTTTTTAACCGATTGCTGTTTTTTTTGACTCATCCATACACTGCAATGCGTCGTTTTACATTTTGGGCCTTGTTTAATAAACATGGTGTGAATTTTCTTTGTACTGAAAAACAGCTTGAAACGGTGGTTTTGAAGGAGATAAGATGACGTTCGAACGTGAAGTTTTATTTGGTGAAAAGATGAAGTTTGTTTTGCGCATCACTATGGTAATTTTAACTATTATTTTTTTTTATCATTATGTTAGGCTGGATCAGCCCTCACAAAAATCTTCGTATTACTTTACTCTTGTGATTCAATCCAAGGTTATACTATTTTTTATTCCTATAACTTCAGTAGGGGCAACATTCTGTACCTGTATTCATCGCTGATCCTGGAATATCTTCGATAATATGTCATTATTAATGATATACTCATTCGCATATATCACTATTGTCCAAAAAACTAAAGGTTCTTCTCTTAATAAGTAATGTACTTCTCGTGTCTAGTACTTCAAGTTATTTCAAAAAGTAAGTGTGGTTTCTTTTTGTTTCGTCTACCATTGTGCCCCATCTCTGTGGTGTGGTTCCCTTCTTGTTCAATGTCCTATGGTGTAGGAATGACAATGTGGGGTTAGATGAAACACTGTGTGCAAAAAAAAGAACTTACACATTTATTTCGTAAAATACATACAAATGGACTACAGTTCTTTAGCTGTCGTCCTACTAACTTTCGGGGGAGGAAAAACTGGAATTACAAATAACTCCTCACTAATACTAGGGATAAATCTTAAATCTCTTTTTACAGTTCTTACGATTTATTTCTAGTGAGTTCCTGTAGTCCCAAAACTGAATCACCTTACTTAACGATGCCCAAGCTGAACTGGGCCCTTTAAAGGAAACAGACCCGAGGATGCCCAGGTTACCTAGACAAGGGGCTGGTTGTTCGGTTGTATGAATGACGAGGCGACAGTTTCAGGAGGCGTTTGGGAGTTGGCTCTTATCTCAAGTTAAAGGAACCACCAAGATCGTCCACAAGAACTAGACCCCTAACATAAAGGCAAAATTCTACAACCACAGCCTCACTACCACCAAACTCTAGTTTGTGGTTTTTATGCCCTTTGATTTTCTTACCATCATAAGTAACTAAGGGTTACATTTTATCAACTAATGCATTAAAATAGCATAACTAGAGTACACTGCTTCTGGGCTATAGCAATTATTATCACTATCATTATCACCGTTATTATTATTTGTAGAGTAGAATAATTCCTAGTATTAGTAATAGTAGTAGTAGTAATAGTAGTACCCTTTAACGTCATTTTTTATTGTTATTATTAATGTTATTATTGCTATTTCTGTTGTTATTATTTTTATATTTATTATTATTATATTGTTTATTTATTTTTTATTATTATTATTATTATTATTTTTATTATTATTATTATTATTATTTTGGGCATTGTCATTATTATTACTTTATTGTTATTGTTGTTGTTATTTATATTATTATTGTTGCTGTTTTTGATGTTGTTGTCATCATCATCATTATTATTTTGATCATTATCACCATTTTATCATTATTATTATGATCATTATCACCATTTTATCATTATTATTATTGTTATTATTATTATTATTATTATTATTATTATTATTATTATTATTATTATTATTATTATTATTTTTACTATTAATCTATTATTATTATTTATTATTATTATTATTATTATTATTATTATATTATTATACTATACTACTACTACTACAACTTCTACTACTACTACTACTATTAATACTATTACTACGACTGCTATTATCATTATCATTATTTTTTTTCATTATCTTTGTCATCATCATCATTATCATTATCATTATTGATGCTATTATTTTTATTATTGTTATTATTGTCATTATCATCATTATTATCATCATTATTATTAAGTAGTGGTATCATTATTCTCATTACTATTGTTATTGTTATTATTATCGGTAATGTTATTATTATCATTTTAAATTTTCTTTTCTGTCATTATATATTATTATTATTATTATCATTATTTTCATTATTATTATCATCATCATCATCATCATCATCATCATTATAATTACCATTATTATTTTATCATTATTATTTCATTACCATTATTATCATTGTTATTTTTTTTTATATTTTATTATTATTTATTATTATTATTATTATAATCACTATTGGTGTTATTACTATTATTATTATTTATATCAAATTTTTATCATCATTACTATTGTTTTATTATTATTTATATACATATACATAATATATATATATAATATATATAAAATATATATATATATTATATATGTGTGTGTGTGTGTGTGTGTGTGTGTGTGTGTGTGGGGTGTTTTGTGTGTGTGGGGTGTGTGTTGTGTGTTGTGTGTTTGTGTATTATATATATAAATAATATATATATATATATATATATATATTTTATATATTACACACATGTATGTGTTTATTTGTTTGAGAAATGCGTTTTTTTATCATCACGTTTTTTTTTTTTAATTTCTTTTTTGTACTTAATGTATTCATCTTCACAAGTCACGAAAACGAACTTAATATCCTCCTGGAGGGAAGAAATCGACATTTGTCTGAACATATAGGAAAATAGTTATAAACATCAACAGAATGTTTGTATATCGGTGCTTGAAAGAATTAGACCTAGTATCTGTGCATTGTCAGAGAAAAATTCTTTTATTGTGACCAATTTAACAAGCAATATCAACTAGTCTTTGCTGACAGAAATAAAAACTAAAAAAAAAAAAAATAGAAATAGGAAAAAATAGTCTGAACTGAAACACAATAATGAAAAACGCCAAAAATAAGGGAATAAACGATACTTAATAACATAAAAAAATAACATCTCGGGAGGAAGAGAAGATTTTCCAACAACTTTCCCCATGAATATAACAAAGAAGAAGCGAAAAAGTAGGACACACAATGAAGCAAGGCAGAGAAAAAAAGTTTTTGTCCTCGCCTGTTGTCAAATCCTCCGTAAAAGCACTCATTTCCATGAGAAACCCCGATTCCTTCATACAAATCTCGAAGGCTCCCAGGCCTGATTCGTACATAAAATATTGATATTCTTACACTCCTTTAGTATTTTCCCAACATGAATTTATTGATGCATGTAATTAACCAGCATACCCTTGAATCGGAATCCTCCCCTTTAGTCCACCAACCCGTGAATCTTCAGTGTATGTAGGTAATAGTGTATGCAGAATTAAAACGCAATTTAGAGAAGCATCATGATATATAAACACGATATCAAATTTCATCATTGAAATGTAAAACGCTACAAGGTAACAGCAAGACGTCCGGGATTTTGCTCCGTGTATCGTATTCGCTTCTGTTACAGGAATTTTACGACTGCATCCTTGACTCGAACGGCCCGTTGCTGCGCGCTCCACGCCTGTTGACGATACCCACCTGCCGCTCCTCCTCAGGCCCTTTTCGACGCTTCACTCGCTCCAAGATAAGGATAAGTTCGATATGTAAAGTTTAACCTCGCCCGAGCTATGCCCATGAGAGGAGCCCGGCCTGTGTCGACTAATACCGAGAAAAAGTGAGGGCTTCCCCAACGTGGAGGTAAATACAAATCAAGCGTGGTTTCCGGCGTGAACAGATGCCGCTTGTTGATGAAGGAGGCGATGATGGCGGCGGCCTGCTGGTTGGCCATGGCCATCGCGTCGTGATGGAGCCCCGTCAGCTGGCGGGAATAGGCCAAGGCCAGGGAAGAAACCCCTGGTTTGTAGGCGTCGAGGGACCGCCCCAAAACAAGTCTCCCCTCTCTCGGGCCCATGCTCTAGGGCCTTACATCGGTACGCCTGAGACTCGGAGGGGCTCTGACATGAAGGTTTTTTAATTCATGATTTCAGCGCAGGGTGTGCTCCGCATCAGTATCACTCATGTTGATATCAAAGTCAAGCAAAGGAACCAGCGAGATGTAAGCGCAGTAGGACGCTGAGGCCTTGATGAGGTCATCCGACTGGGGGGAAAATGCTTTTATACTTGAACACTTATGATTTTAAGGGCAGATGAGGTCAACGTAAACAGTAATTTTTTAAACTATTGGGATAAACTGCACACTGGGTTATGTCGGGTCACGCATAAATATTGAAAAATTTTTTAAAAATTGTAAAATTTTTAAAAAAAAAACCAAATAAAAACAATTTTTATTTACATTTTAAATGTATCCTATAATATGTAAAATTTTTCTAAAATATGCATTAAATATATATTAAAATTTAATATATGTACATAAATAATTATGTATACATACATATATTAAAAAACATTTTAAAAAATATATATACAAAAAATTATATGTTACATATATGTATCTATTTTAAAATAAACTTTTTAAAATATTGTAACAACAACATATATGTTACATAAAAATATATACCACATATATATGTATAAAAATTACATATGTATACAAAAATAATAATGTATAATAATATTATCCCACAATATTATTTATACATTATATGTTACCCCATTTTATGTATACCAATATATGAAAACATAAAATATGATACAAAAAAAATTTTATCATAAAAATATTAAATGTTTGGGTATACATATATATGTAAAAATATATATGTATACTAATATATGTATACTATATATGTATCCCTACATATTTGTATACATAATATGTATACCCATATTGTATAAATATATATGTATAATATATATGTAAAAATAATATAAAATGTTATTTACATATATATGTATAAATATTTTGTATACCACTAATATGTATACATATATATTAATACATAAGATGACATATATTTGTATACCTACATTATATTTAAATACATATTTGTTACTACTATTTTATACTACATTAATTGTATACAATATTATGAAACCCCTACATTTTTTTACAAATAATATTTTAGTATGTTACATATATTTGTTACATACATATATTAAAATACATATATATGTTACTACTAATTTAAAAAATACTATATGTAAAACATATATATGTAAATACATTTAAAATGTCCATACATTTTAAAATGATACATAATAATGTAAAAAAATATATGTATAAATTAAATATGAAAAATACATAATATTTAAAATACATATATTTAAAATCAATATGTAAACAATATGCAGTAAACAACATATGTATGTAAAAAAATATGAATGTATACATACAAATGTAAAATATATGTATAACTATATATGTATACAACATATGTGAAAAAGAAAAAATATAGTAAAATAATATATGAAAACCATATTATAAAAACAACTTAATGTAAAAAAACAAAAAAAATATATTTTAAACAATATATATGTAAATAAAGGTTTTTAAAAGTAAACACATATATGTAAATAAAAACTATAGAAAAAAAAGAAATTTTTGTTTTAACCCATTTTTTAATATATGAACAACATATATGTTTTTTTTTAACCCTAATATATGTGTATACCTACATTATGGATCCCTACATATATGTGATCCCATATTTTGTATACCACATATGTATGTTCCCACATTATAAGTTCCTACAATATGTGTAACCCACATATATGTGATCCTACATATTATGTATACCACATATATATGTATACCTACAATATTGTATCCTACATATTGTGTATACCTCCCTATGTATGTATACCTACTATAATTATACCTACTATAGTGTATACCTAAAATGTGTTTCCTCATATGTAGTATACCTTACATATATAGTATACCTACATATATGTTACCTACATATAGTGTACCACATAAGTGTATACCTACAATGTTGTATCCCTACATTATAGTATACCCTAATATAGGGTTTTTACCCCTACATAGTATGATGTTCTCTATAATTATACAACAATATATGTAACATAAAAAAATTTTTTGAAAAACATAATAAAAAACATACATATGTTGTAAAAATATATGTATACACATATATTTTTGTATACATACATGTGTATACATCAATTGAAACAACAATATATTATAAACATATATATGTTACATACACATATGTATACATACAATATGAACAAAATATATATGTAACACATAAAATTTTATCAACATAATTATACATACATAAATTTATAATACATATAGTATAATACAAATGCATAAAACATAATGTATCATACTAAGCATACAAAAATAATGTATATATACTTTATGTATACTAATATTGTATACATACAATATGTAACATACATATAGTAAAAAAAATTAAAAAAACATAAAAATATGTATAATACATAAGTAACGTATGTGTACAATATACCCGCACACCATATATTATATATATATATATAATTATATATAATTATATTATATATGATATATATAATTTTATATTATTATATAATTCATATGTGTGTGTGTGTTGTGTGTGTGTGTGTGTGTGTTTGTGGGGTTGTGTGGGGGTGTGTGTGTGTACTACAGCATACACACACACATCACAACACACAAATATGTATATATAAAATATTAAAATTTTTAAAAATATAAAAATTTTATCATATATATATATATATATTATATATATATATATATTATATATAGCGGTTTTCATTATTCCACTTTCATGTATAATATTATATATGTATAGGGTTTATATGTATGTATATATTATTTTTATATATATATTTTAAATATATATATATATATTATTGGTGTGTGTGGTGTGTGTTGTGTGTGTGGTGGTGTGTGTGTGTGGTGTGTGTGTGTATTGTTATATTATATTATATAGTTATGTTATATTTTTGTATGTATGTATGTATTATATATATAATATATATAAAAATATTATATATATATATATTTTAATTTAAATTTTTAGTGTGTGGGGTGGGTTTTTTTGTTTTTGTTTATAATTTTATATATATTTTTATATAATATAAATAAAAATTTTAATATATATTGTTAAAATATATATTATATTAAAAATTATATATTTATATATATATATATGGAGAAAACACAAAATGCACAATTACTTTATCAAAAAGGCCTTTTTATAAATCTAGTATGCATTTTTTTTTTTTTACCACAGTATCAACAGGGTAGTGTTTTACCATTCATACACAAAAAACTTTGTGTATATATGTGGTATTTTTATATAATATATAATATATATAATAATATATATATAATATGGAAAAAAAACCCCAAAATCAAAAACTAGTTTTATTAAAAATGAGACTACAGTTTCGAAACCCACCTGGTTTCCCATCTTCAGCCTAAAGAGGAAACAGGGGATTTCAAAACTGTAGTCCTTTTTCAAAAAAATCTGTTTTTTATGTGGGTTTTTTTCCATTGTATCACCCGGAAGTTTTTTGCTATCATATATTAATTATATATATATATATATATATATATTATAATATTTTATATATATTTTATATATTATTATATATATATATATATATATATTAATAATATGTGTTTTGGTTGTGTGTGGTGTGGGTGTGGGGGTGTTGTTGGATTTGTTTGGGGTTTAAATTTAATGGCATGTGGCCCTTACGACCTTGATGGTAGAAAATTTATGCATAAGCCATTAACAAGATATATTTTTATTCCCCGACCCCCACCTATCCCAAGGTATCCTTGCAAATAAGTATAAATACTCACTTTTCAAACCGTTGAATCACAATCAGGTCGCATCAAAGCCCCCGCTTACATCCCGCGAGTTCCCCGCTATAATCCTGAGACTTTCATTTAAAAATGAGTGACGCTAGCAGAAAACACACGGCGCTGAACTGAATTACAAATTTTGTCAAACGCGCTGATCTAGGCACTCCGAGCAAAGGCCCCCAGAGCATCGGGGGAGAGAGATGCTTGCTTTCGCGGTGCCCTCGACGCCCACAGCCAGGGGCTTTCCGGCCCCGCTATTAAGAGTGGGGGGGCTCCATCACGCGCAATGACCATGGCCAAACCCGCAGGCCGCCGCCTATCCCTCCTTCGTCAAAACGGCATTGTCACGCCCGGAAAATACCTTTTATTTTCCTACCTCCACGTTGGGGAAACCCCCACTCTTCTCGGGCTTTTTGGGCGGGGAGAAGCGTCGAAAAGGGCCGAGGAGGAGCGGCAGGTAGTTATCGTCACGGGGCGGGACCCAAGCAACGGGCCCCCCCAAAACAAGGATGCGTCGTAAAATTCCGGAAAAGAAGCGAATAAGATAACAGAGCAAAATCCTGGGCGTCTTCTTTACCTTGTAGCGCACGCAAATTTATTTTTACCATTTATATGGGTCACGTGAATAAATTTGTTTTGCTTGAAAAAATGGTTACATAATGTCTCCAAAAATTAAGAATAAAAGATTGTAAAAATCAAATTTATGTGAAAGTGTGGAGCAAATTTGATACAACATAAAAACAGTTTCGTAAGGTCTAACAATTAGCATAATCAGCTGAAAAAAGAATGTCTGCGCCTTTTCACACAACTCTTACATATGGCACTATCAGAATTTAAATTTGCCCTATTTAATATATATATATATATAAAATAATATATATATATATATATATATATATATATATACATATGCGTGTGTGTGTGTACACATCTTATATAGATTGTGTTACTGTGTGTCGGCAATACTTTTAGAAACATTCTGAAAATTTGTTTGGTGGCTGCTCATACAAGTCAAGGTGTCAGGCGTGTGACCTGTTTTACATGATTAACTGATCTTTTAAGAACATTTAAGGGCATTGCATATATTTTTTGTCTCTCTTTTTTTAATTCTTCATAGGATTCAGACATAGCTATCGGAGGTAATTGAGTTTACCACCTCTGTTGCACATCCTCGTGGCATTCATTTTACATTGGTTTTTGCATATCTTGCGTCATATAGGCGGTAAATACGGTGAGTATATATATATATATATATTTGTATGTATGTATTTATGTATGCATGTAAGTATGTATATACAGTATATACACATATATATTTATATACATTATTACACACAATATCTATATATGTATATGGAAAAAAAAACACAATACGAAAACTAGATTTATTTTCAATAAATCTAGTTTTTGTATTGTGGGTTTTTCTTCCATTGTATCAGCACGGAAGAGTGTTTTTTCCATTCATATATGTATATTTATATATACATTATATTCATATACGCATATACATATGTACACATATATTTATGTATATACGCATAGATATATGAATATATATATATATATATATATATATATATATATATATATATATATATATATATATATATAAATATATGTGTATGTACATTCTTCTAGTTCTCTGCCCTAAGACAGGTCCTTTTGGGCATCCATTTTTCCATGAGACTCTATTCATCCCTTTTCTACGGGACTGAAGGCAATTTCCTAAGATGTCTGGCATAAATACAAGGATAAGATCAGCCAGGGTGGTTTCCTGTTGCCTTCCCTGACAGTGATTTACTGTGGCACTGTCTCCAGAAGGGGGTTTCCAGCCAAGGCTAGAAAGTCCCCTCTACCTTTACTTCCATTTATCCCCTAGATGTGACCCCGACAGGTGCTCCACTCTGGGTCAAGTGGACGTGGGAAACAAAAGGGGCTAAGAGGCGGCTCCATACTCCGCATGCTCAGAACTCCAATACCGGAGGAAGTTTATACTCATAACTGTAGAAAAATATAAATATGTGTGGGGTACATTTTATATACATATATATACATATGTATTAAAATATATATATATATATATATATATATATATATATATATTAAAATGTTTATTATATATATAAAATATATATATATATATTTACATTTATATAACATATAACACATATGCACATTTATATATATTGGTATTTATACATATGTTTCATTATTTATACATATATACACTTATGTATATTATAATATATATATATATATATAATTTTATAATATATATATATATATTACTATATATGTGTGTGTGTGTGTGTGTGTGTGTGTGTGTGTGGGGTGTGTTTGTATTTGTTTATATATATAGATGTGTGTGTGTTTGTGCATTTATATATATATATATGTTATATATATATATATAATATATATATATATATATTTTTTTTTTTTTTTTTTTTTTTTTTTTTTTTTTTTTTTTTTTTACTATACTTATATCTTTTTTTTTATATCTACACATGTGTACCTTAATATATATTATATATTATATATATATATATATATATTATATATATATATATATATATATGCATATGTAAATTTATATTAAAATAATTTTATATATATATATATTTTATATATATTACTATATATTATTATATGTGTGTGTACATTTATATATGTAACGCTTATGTATAAATACATA
>NC_051391.1:16278136-16283136 GCF_015228065.2 Penaeus monodon | reverse complement strand
ACGCATTTTTTTCCAATTTTACTTTTTAAGCTAGAGAGAGAAAAAAAAAGATTCGTTGCATTTTTTTGCGGGGCTAATGAAATAAAAGGAAAAAAAAATAAAAACTTTTCCTTACATCTAATGTTCCCCGATCAACCGGGTATTTTTTTTAAGCATCTCTTTCTCTTCTTTTTTTCTTCTTTCTCTCTCTCCCTCTTTTCTCTCTCCCCCTTTCCCCTCTCCTCTCTCTCTCTCTTCTCTTCTCTCCTCTTCTCTCTCCCCTCTCCTCTCTCCTCTTCTTCTCTCTCTCTCTCTCTCTCTCTTTTCTCCTCCCCTCTTTCCTTCATCACCCTTGATAGGGTTTTTCTTGTGATTTCATTTAAAATCATTCCAAAAAAAGATCGTACAAATAGAGCACACCATGTGTGTACGTAGTTATGACCTGTCCGTGTCCTTGCCTAAAAGATTATTCCTGACTAAAATATGCTAATTTTTTGCGGGGTGGGCGAAAAAAAAAAAATGCCTTAGACTCCTGTACACATTGTGAGACAAAGAACGGGTTATTTAACTGTAAGTTTTTAAAATTCCACGTACGGTAAAACATTTTTTTGGACTGAAAAAAAAACATCAAGATCATTTCATGCCTTTTAATTTATGCTCTCCTCCCACCCATATTTTGTAGTCTTCTCATGTCAAAAATAGAAATAACTGATAATAACTGATAATAATATTAATAATGATAATAATAATAATAATGAACTACTACTACTACTAATATATATATATATATATATATATATATATATATATATATATATGTATTTTGTATGTTATTGTGTATGTGTGTGTGTGTATGGTGTTGTGTGTGTGTGTGTGTGTGTGTGTGTAAGATGAAATAATACAATGCCGCATTGATATCGATAAATAACAACCCTCCCTCCGGTTTCATACCCGGAGTGACCCAGGTTCGAGTCCTGGTCAGGGAGTGTTATGTATATATATATATATATATATATATATATATATATATATATATATATATATATATATATATATATTATTGTGTATGTGATTGTTATTTGTTTGATGTTGTGTGTGTGTGTGTGTGTGTGTGTGTGTGTTGATTGTGTTTGATATTATATATATATATATATATATATATATATATATATATATATATATATATATATATATATATATACATGTGTGCGTGAGAGATAAACAAAGAAGCCTCCGTCTGTTGTCACAAGCCTAACGCTCCTTGGTCCCAATAATCTTGGAGAATGAAACGACGAGAGAAAATCATAGTCTGTGATGCTATTTTAACTGTGAATCCGACACTAAAACAGAGTGTTTGAAGCGCAGAAGGTAGAGTTTAGTCTTACGGCATCTGAGGGATACCGCATATGCAGTGTATTCGAAAAATATCCCATCGATAAAAGAAAATCCAGCTAGAAGGCAAATATTAACATTTTCGCTTATTGTCTTACAATGTTTATTTCATTTACTAGTTTCATAAAGTACCAGCAATGAAATGCCAATGTTACTTCCATGCCCTGCTTAAACGTATGAAACCATATACAATAAAGGGAAAGACCTACCAATCAACTTTTAATATAATTCAATGATAAAAGCCGCCTCGGCCAAACCACCTCGACCCAAGTTCCGTAAACAAAGCCAAACCTCGTCCGCGGAGCCTCTGGCAGCCCGGACACGCGATGCTGCAGCGGGCACTCCTGCATGACGGTTTGACGAACTACGACCACGCCAGCCGAAGTTCTGCATGGCGGCCAATTTTAACGATACAAGATGAGCGAATGTGCGCTTATTGCATGAGTCATCCCTCAGATCTCAGGCTGTTCATCTCAGGGTTTCCCAAACATCAACGGTCATTCACTGCATGGCAGCCGATCTTTCTGATTTGCGCAACGCATAATCAAGTGTAACGATGGCAAGATTTCTAATTGACTCTCCCTGTGATCGGATTCACGAATGACAATCTCTAGGTCTTTGTGAATCATCTGTAATATATTTATACCCTTCAGAGTACTCTTGCTCAATGCACTGATTTTGGAAATGTTGCGGATCATCTTGATACAAATATCCTTATGTTGAAAGGCGTCGAGATGGTCAACCAGATTTCTTTTCTCTCGTGGATTTTTCATCACATTAAACCACATTGTGTATGCGTTGTTTTCAACGGTATAATAAATTCAAAGCTAAAAATCACACCACCGGACTGATAAAGTGACAGAAAACAATAAGCATATTCTGTGCATGGTGATCTTTCTGTATGAAGTCACGGTCTATCATAACCCAGTATCAATGCACGCCCCCCCCCCCCCCCGCCATGACTTGCTAGGATAAGTAAGCTTTGTCATGTTTTCACTCTGCCGTTTTCTTTCCGGGATGTTTGACTGTGACTGTTGCTAAGTGCCATGACTGAAAGATGGCTTTGTCTCTTCAGTGCCACATGCTTTACATTCGTACACAGGCTCGATCAACCCCAGTGCGGATTACTGAATTAATACTAATGTTGAAGATTCCCTCAGCAGTCTGCCCGGGCGGTTGGTCAAGGTCTCAGCCTTAGGGTCCGTCTTAAGAAACTGTTTTGCCTTTCTGAAATCTCCTGTCTCAGTTCTCGCAGCTGACCTCTGGATGTCCCGAGTAGCGTGCGTCTCTTGGTCTCATCTTGTCCTTCAGGTATCCTAGGGGCATCGGCGCATGACAACACGATGCATGATAATTTATCCTTCCGTTGCCATCTGCTGAGAACCCGTGGGTATTAGTGCATGATAATTGCCGTAGCACCGGTTTGTTCACCGCACTGCACCACGCTGACTCGTGCCAAGCCACGCGGAAACCACCCGGGGACCCTAAATTTGTACAACATTTTCCTTTGCCATCGCCGACCCGCTCTTTGTTCCGAAAATTCTTCTTTTGGCGGGTCGAGTATCCTGGGCTCCTCGGGCTCGCTTTGAATCTCCTTTATTCGAGATGGTTTGAGGATTTATGTCGTTTCCAACGTTCTCCCCACCCCCTTATTTGTTTGCAAAGATTTCCGAATCCTGAGATTTAGCGTTAGCCCGTCTCCCTGGATGCACGATGGAGCCATAAACATCTCGGAAGCTGCGCCTTTGCCATCATTCCCGAGGCTAATTTCATGGCAGGTTGGTCACGCACCCTCTTCATCAAGCGCTGCATGTGGCCGTTAGCAGGTGACTGGCTGGGATAATGCCTGACGCACGCGGGCTGAGGTTGCTGCTGGCGAGGGAAGAACAAAGGGACATGCTGTAGTACAAGAGCGGATGTGTGATTATGATATCCATATTGCTATTTCGTTTTTTCTCGCTGTATTCTGCTGGAGGTTCTTTGTAAAACCGATTTTTATTGTGTATGCGTACTATAAAAAAACAGTAATGCTTTGGAATTTAGAAACCGAGTGGCTGTTGCAATAAGCAAGATGTCGGCCGGTGCGGGGGACAGCGTGAAATTGATTTTTCGCCTCATCAGCTCCAGTCGGGCCTTACTTCCTTCAGTCTACAAACTCTTTTTAAATCACCAAGAAAAAGTCCGCAAACCTGAATTGTTTTCATGTATCAGATCACCTCGAATGTTGAAGTAGAACAATGCACAAGCTTCTTAAAAGCACGATTCTTGATTTTTATTTTCCCAGTCCAGGAAGAAAGCAGGCCAACCTCAAAGCGAGTGTAATTAAACTTCACACCATCAACATCCCTAAGAAGTTCCGTGACAGCGTGACGTGCCCCTGAGTTTCCTTTGTCGGTCTTCCGTTTCTCTCTCTTTCTCTCTTTGTCATCTGTCTCTCGATTTCTATTCTCCTGCCTTCCGTTTTCTATATTGTTATGTTAATGTCGTTTCCCTTTAGTTCCTGTTATCGGTACAGTCATATAAATCAGATAAGCATTTTCCTTATTGTTTCTGTCGCTCACGATTTTTAACTGTACCATTTTCTTTTTTCGTATCACTCTAAAATCTAATATCTAATTTCTGGATAAAACTGCATTCTCAAATTCGGAACAAAAGAGGGAAACGCGAAGTTACCCGTCCGGAAAATAGCCAGAAGGCAGCTAATCATGTTCATTAGCCCGGGATCATCGCAAGTGCCCGGCCATTCGCACATTTGCGGATTTTGTAGAGATGGTTTTGCCGTCGTCACTTCATTTCTAGATTGTACGATATCCTTCGGAGGTGTTTACAGATTTCCTGTTTCTAGAACAAGGACTTTTTGCGAGTTAAATGATGGTTAAGTATAGGCCCTTCCTTGCTTCTCACTATTCATTTTCAATTCTTTCATTCCCCTCGTTCGCTATCGGTACATTTATTGCTAATCTCTCTATTCAGTGTTGTTCTTTTCGTCCACCCCGTTTTTTCCACATTTCTCTCTATTGGATTTTCTTGATATTTACTTTTTCTCTTCTTCATCATCTTAATTATTTCTCATTACCTCTGACCACTGATCTATTCCCTCTTATTAACGTTTTCTCGGCTTACATTTTACGGCTCCATATGCACTGTCACTCGTATTTTTCTCTCTATTGCCCATTCCAACCTATCGCTTTACCTGCTTGCGCTCTCTCTCTCTCTCTCTCTCTCTCTCTCTCTCTCTCTCTCTCTCTCTCTCTCTCTCTCTCTCTCTCTCTCTCTCTCTCTCTTCCTCCCTCCCTCCCCCCTCTCTTCCTTCCTCCTTCCCTTTCTTCCTCTCTCCCTCCCTCCCTCCCTCCCTACCTCCCTCCCTCTCTCTCTCCCTCCCTCCCTCCCTCTCTCTCTCTCTCTCTCTCCTCTCTCTCTCTCTCTCTCTCCTCCTCTCTCTCTCTCTCTCTCCCCTCCTTCCTTTCCCCGACTCCTCACTCACTCCATATTCCCTCCCTCCCTCTCTACCCTCTCTCCCTCCCTCCCTCGCTCCTCTCTCTCTCTTCCCTCTCTCTCTCCTCTCTCTCTCTATCTCCTCTCTCTCTCTCCTCTCTTCTCTCTCCTTCCTCTCCCTCCTCCTCTCACTC
>NC_051391.1:16273451-16278036 GCF_015228065.2 Penaeus monodon | reverse complement strand
TATTACTAGATAACCCTCATCTCTACGATCTATTGCTTAAGAGTCAGAGACACTCCGTAGACCCATATCTTTATAAAAAGCATAAATACACCATTCAGAAGGCACGAGACAGGACCAACATCTCCCATGACTACACACTTGGGCGCCGCCACTTATGAGCGTGAAGATGACCTGTTTAGAGCCGCGCGCGAGATCATAAGCGTGGCGCCGACGCCATGTTTAACAGAGCTGCCGTTATTTGTTTATCAGGCTCTTAGATTGTCGTTATCGTTATAATTATGATAACAACAATTAGAATTACTATCATTATCATATTACTATTATTTTGTTATTATTATTATTATAATTATTTTTATTTTTATTATCTTTATAACTATTATTATTTTTGTTATTATTAATATTGCCTTATAATAATATAATAATAATAATAATAATAATAATAATAATAATAATAATGATAATATCATTATTATTATTATTATTATTATTATTATTATTATTATTATTATTATTATTATTATCATTATTATTATTATTAATGTTCTTATTTTTGTTATTATCATTATTATTATATGTTGTCATTATTATCACCATTATTACTATTATCATTATCATTGATATTATCATTAGATGTTGTTATTATCATTATCGTTATCATTATTACTATTATTATTATTTTTTTATTACCGTTATTAATATTATATGTTGTTATTATTATTATCATTATTGTTGTACTATTATTATCATTATCATTGCTATTTTTACTATCAATATCATTATTGTTGTTATTATCGTTATAATTATCATTATTATCAATATTATCATTATTATTATTATTATCATCATTATGATTATTTTTTGTTATCATCATCATCATCTTTGTTATTGTTGCTGTTTCTGTTATTGTTATTATTATGCCATTCGGTAGCTATTATTATTGTTATCATTATTGCCATTATTGATATCATTGTAGTATCATTATTATTATTGTTATTATTATTATTATTATTATTATTATTATTATCATTATTATTATTATTATTATTATTATTTTTTTTATTATTATTATTGTTATCATAATCATCGTTATCATTATCATTATCATTATCATTATCATTATCATTATCATTATCATTATCATCATCATCATCATCATCATCATCATCATCATCATCGTCATCATCATCATTATGATCATTATCATCATTGAATACCTCATTTTTTGGACCTTGTTTACATTGGTTTATGAAAAGCCTTTTTTGTTGATGCTGCGCTGGAGGGCTGAGTCACCCCGGGCTTCCTCTCGCCACCCTCCGCCGCCTGCCATCTGCCTGCCGTCACGCCACAGCTCGCGCGTGCCCCGTAGGCGTTGACAGCCGAACCCTGACAGCCCTTGCACCTCCTGTCATACATTGTCTCTCTGGCTGACAGTTGAGTCCTGACATCTCTCGCCCTCCTGTCAGATACTGTCTTACTGACTTCAGAGTTCTGACAGCTTAGAACTCCTGCCATGTGTTGTCTCGCTCCTAACGTCATCTCTCTGACATCAGAGCCCTGACAAGCCTCGTCTTCCTGCCATACACAGCCTCGCTCTTTGTGACGTCATATCGCTTACTATAAGGTCTTGACAGATCTCTCCCGCCTGTCATGCACAGTCTCGTTCACTACGCCGTCATATCGCCCACAACAACATCATCTCGCCGACAGCACAACCCTGACAGTAACAGCACACCCATTCATACATTATCTCTCTGACGTCATACCCCCATATAGCAAAACAGGACCATTGTATATCAGCTCTCCTGGCAAGGATAGGATACAGTAATTATCAAGCGGTAACTATAACTGTTAATTCGTAGCGGAACTGACGGGAAGGCATTATAATATTTCTTGTTATAATCTTTCTTTGTGATGGAAATAATTTGTTTATAGCGCAGTCAACAAGATGATGATGGTAACGATGATAATGAAGATTCTTTATAGGGAACTTCGGAGCCACGATTTTTACTGTAAGTTAGTTAAAAAACAACGATGATGATGATACATTTAATAATTAAGGTAAAAACGCTCGTGTTTATCGTAGTCTATTAATAGATATGAACGTGTAGCAATATATTTTAGGCAATACTTCGAGAAAAAACAACAGCGTATAGAAATAACGCTAACAGTAAAAATGACAACAATCAGAGTAATAACAACAACAGAAATAATAAAGATAAATAAGATAATAAGATAAATATAATGATAATAATGATAGCAATTAAAAGCTGAGTTCCCTTCGTGTATCAAAGGTTGTCTTTGATACACGATAATAATAATAATAACATACTTATGATAAGTTTCTAGAAATTATCATCGTCATTATCATGGTGATAACGATGACACTTACGAATTAACCGGTTAATATTTAACGAAATAAGGCTCTTTTTTACGAATTTTGTCTCCATTCCTGAAATAACGGAAGATTCCACTTCTTTTCTTAGCAGTTGGTATTTAAAGCTCATCGGGTGATTGTGTATTCCGAGAGACACCTCCACAACATGCAAATCAATAAAGAGCCTATGGGATTAGCCCAATAAATAAATTATAAAACAACAACAACAACAAACAAACAAGCAAACAAACAAAATAAATAAATAAATACATTTATAGATAAAGTAAAATGAAAAGTCCCTGACATAAAGGTTTGGAAGTAGGAGATGGAGGAGGAGAAGAAACTAAGAGCGATACAATTTGCGCTATGCGTGAGAAGCATAATAAGAATAATTGTAATATTGTTGATACCAACAGTAACGAGATCGATGGCGATAAAGGCAATAGTGATGATAATGATGATGATGATAATGATGATGAAGCAGAAGAAGAAGAAGAAACAGAAGAAGCGGAAGAAGCAGAAAAAGAAGAAAGAGATGAAATAGAAGAAGGAGGAGAAGAAGAAATATAAGAAATACGAGGAAGAAGAAGCAGAAGAAGAGAAAGAAGAAGTAGAAGAAGGCGAAGTAGAAGCAGGAGGAGAAGAAGAAATATAAGAAAGAAGAAGAAGAAGAAGGGGAGAAGGAGAAAAAGGAGGAGGAGGAGGAAGAGGAAAAGGAGGAGGAGGTGGAGGAAGAAAAGGAGGAGTTGATGATGATAATGGTAATGGTAATGGCAATGGTAATGGTATTGGTAATGGTAATGGTAATAATAATGATAATGATGGTGATGGTGATATCATAGCAATTATTTCTTATCATTGTTGTTACTTTTATTATCACCATCATCATTATTATTATTACTATTTAAGTACCATTATTATCATTACTATTATTACATTATCTGTTATTAGTATCATTACTGTTATTATCATTAACAGCAGTAGTAGCATATTATCAATATCATTATTACTATTATTATTATTATTATTATTATTATTATTATTACTATTATCATTATCATTATTATCATTATTATCATTATTATCATCATTATTATTATTATTACTATTATTATTATTATTATTATTATCATTATTATTATTATTATTATTATTATTAATATTATTATTATCATCATCATCAATATCATAACAACAACAACAACAATAATGATAATAATAATGACAATGATGATGATGATGATGATGATGATGATGATGATGATGATGATGATGATGATGATGATGATGATGATGATGATGATGATGATGATGATGATGATGATGATGATGATGATAGTACTACTACTACTACTACTACTACTACTACTACTACTACTACTACTACTAATAATAATAATAATAATGATAACAATGATAGTAATAATAATAGTAATAATAATAATGATAATAATGATAATAATAATAATGATAATAATAATAATAATAATAATAATAATAATAATAATAATAATAATAATAATAATAATAATAATAATAATAATAATAATAATAATAATAATAATAATAATAATAATGATATTGATAATATACTACTACTACTGTTAATGATAATAACAGTAATGATACTAATAACAGATAATGTAAAAATAGTAATGATAATAATGGTACTTAAATAGTAATAATAATGATGATGATGGTGATAATAAAAGTAATAACATGATAAGAAATAATTGCTATGATAATGATAACAATTATGATAATAATGATATTAATGATACTGATAATAATGATAATAATAATGATAATGATTGTTTAGTATGAATATTACTATAACTGAAGGAAAATATCAAATAGTTGTCATAGTGAAGAATCAACTCACGTACTGCTACTTATGTAAATGAATTGTAATTATGCAAATGTGCCAAATTCGGCATGTTGTGCTTTGAACGTCTAGATCGCGTCCCTCCATTCACAATGTTCTTTAGCACAACAGAGTAAGATATACAGATAGAAAACAGGATAGAACGACAGAGATTACCATGACTCGGGAAGAAGACAGAAACTTTCCCGCCAAAAAGGAAGAAAGTGTAACGTTTGCGGTGACGTTTTTCGAGATGGCATGTTTCGATAGGGCAAAAAAAATCTCCGAAAAATCTCCCAGTCGTGCTGTCGTAAATTCAAGGACCCAGCAAAATAGCATGTCAATCA
>NC_051391.1:16259301-16261801 GCF_015228065.2 Penaeus monodon | reverse complement strand
TGTGTGTGTGTGTATGTGTGTTGTGTGTGTGTGTTGTGCGTGTGTTGTATTAAATATATATACAATATATGTATAAATACATAAAATATATATATATACATATATTTTAATATTAAAATATATAAATATATATTATATGTATATAAGATATAAATATATAATATATGCATATATATACATATATTATATATAATATATTATATATATATATATATTATATATATATATTATAAATAATATATGTTATATATTTATTTATTTATATATATATGTATATTAATATATATATTATATATATATATATATATATTATAATGTTGGGGTGTGTGTTTGTGTGTGTGTGTGTGTGTGTGGTGGTGGGAAGTGTGTTGTGTTTGTGTCCATGTGGTGTGTATGTTGTGTTGTGTGTGTGGTGTGTGTGTGTGGTGTGTGGGGTGTGTGTGGTGTGTGTGTGTGTGTGTGTGGGGTGTTGTGATGTTTGTGGGGTGTGTGTTCTGGTGTGTATGCATAACATAAATATATAATATATATATATATATGTGTATATATAATAAACTATATATATATATATAATTATATATATATATATATTATATATAATATGAATATAGATAACATATATATTTTATATAAAATTATATATATTTTATATATTTTATGTTCTATAATATATATATTATTTTATATATTAATATATTAAAATTTTTAGTATATATATATATATAGAGAGAGAAAAGAGAGGGGAAGAGAGGGGGGAGAGAGGAGGGAGAACAGAGAGAGAGAGAGAGAGAAAATCTTTTATAAAAAAATATATATAATTATATATAAATTTTATATTTATATATTATAAAATTATAATAAAAATATATATATTCATATATATATATATAATATTTTAATTATAATAATATATTATATATATAAAATTGGGTGTGTTGGTTTTTGTGTGTGTTTTTGTGTATGTGTGTGTGGTTTTTGTGTGGTTTTTGTGGTTTTTTTGTCTTCGTGTGGGGGGGTGTGGGGTGCGTGTGTCGTGTGTGTGTGTGTGCGGTGTGCGGTGTGCGTGTGTGCGTGTGTGCGTGTGTGTGTGTGTGTGTGTTGTTGTTTGTGTGTGTGTGTGTGTGTTGGTGTGGTGTGGTCAATAATTTACATATATTTTATATAATATATATATATATATATATAATAATTACATAAATATATATATATATATATAATATTAAAATATATTATAGATTAGATATTTTATACATAATATATTATAGTATTATTATATATATAAAATTATATATATAATTATTTTAATATATATTTTTTATATATATTATAATTTTTTTATACATATATTTTATATAATTTTTACATATATATTTATTTTTATATTATGTTTTATCCCCAATTTATATAAGCCCCTTTTAAATTTTTATATCATATTTTATATTTTATATGTGTGCAATTTTTTTAAATAATTATATTATTATTATATATTATATATTATATATTTATATATTTTTTCCTTATACATAAATCACCACAACCCCAAAACCAAAATACAATATAATATATATATTATGATATATATAATATTATATTTATATATATATATTTATATATATATATATTATATAAAATATAATTTTCAAGATTATATATAAAAAAATTAAAATATATATATTATATATATATTATATATTATATTTTATATTATGTAAAAATATTTATGTAAAAAATATATATAATTTCATATATATATAAAATTTTATTTTATATAATTTTTTATATTTTAAAATATATATATATATGCTATGTATTATATATATATTATATATAATTATATTACATTATACATATCCACACACACACACACACCAAACCACATATTATATAAATTTATTTATAAATATATATATATATATTAAAATTTTTATGTAATAAATATTTTGAAAGATATATATATTATCTTTTATATTATTTAATATTAAATTATATAATTTTATATAATTTTTTAATTTAATTATATAATATATATATATATATATATATATATATTATAATGTATACTATATATTACATATATAAAAACACAACATATTTATATTAAAATATAATATATATATAATATATATATATAATATATATTAATTTTTATATTAAAATATTATATATATATATAAATATATTATTTATATATATATTTATTTATTAATTATATACTATTTAATTTTATTTTAAAATTTTTTGTGTATCTATATTAAATCATAATAAAAATATAATATATTATATTAATATTTTATTATTTTATTATATATTTATATTATATCTATTATTTTATTATTTTATTATTATATCTGTTTTTATTTTATATAAATAAATATGTATTAAAATATTATATATATATATAATATATAATATAATATTGTTTAATTATATATAATATATATAATTATTATATATATATATATATATATATTTGTGTGTGTGTGTGTGGTGTGTGTGTGTT
>NC_051391.1:16249301-16251801 GCF_015228065.2 Penaeus monodon | reverse complement strand
GACTTTGGGTTAATTCTTATAATAGTGATCGTGGTAATAGTAATAATAATGATAATAGTGTAATAATAATAATAGTAATAATAGTAGTAACGATAATAATAACAATGATGATGCTGGCGACAACGAGAATAATGGGGCCATAATAATGATAATGATAATAATAAAAAGGATAATGATGATAATGATGAGAATGATGATGGTGATAATAACAACAACAACAATACTGCTACTACTACTACTACTACTACAACTACTACTACTACTACTACTAATAATAATAATAATGACAATAATAATGATGATAATAACACTATAAATAACAGTAATAATAGTTATTATTATAGTAATAATAATGATAACAATAATTATGATATAAAGAATGATAACAATATAGATCATAATGATAATATTAACTACAATAGCATTCATTATAATGATAATTATTGTTGTTATTATTATTATTATTATCATCATTATAATCACTGTTATTAGTAGCAGTAGTAGTATTATATTTATTTCAGTAATGTCATTATAATAATAATAATAATAATAATTATTATTATTATTATTATTATTATTATTATTATTACTATTATTATTATTATTATTATTATTATTATTATTATTATTATTATTATTATTATTATTATTATTATTATTATTATTATTAATGGTAATAATAATAACAATTGTAATAATAATGATAATAATTATGATAATAATAATAATAATTATGATAATAATAATATAATAATAATAGCAATAATGATGATGATAATAACAATAATAATAAGAACAATAATGATGAGAAAAAATAAATAAACATTACTAATAACGATAACAACAACAACAATAACATTAATAATAATGAATAACGAAAAACAACAATAATGATAATAACAATAATAATAACGATAAGAATAATAACAACAACAACAGTCAATCAATCACGTGATCGATGTAACGCTGGACACGAATACAGAAAACGCATTTCTTAGACAACCTCCCCGTATATCCGAGACGTAGGTTCAGGTACAACGAAGCTTAGAATGAAGGAAAGAAAAAGAGAAGAAGGGAATATACGAAAAAAAAAAAAATACAGCTGATATTTTTGTTGTTGTTTTCGTTTTTTTTTTTTTTTTGTATTATTCATTTGTTTGTTTGTTTGTTTGTTTTTAGTCTAGTAAAATATAATGGCTTAAAAGAGAGACAGCGAGACAGGAAGAAGGAATGGGACAGAAAAGAGAGAGGACAGAAGCTCTTAAAGAATATGTAAATACATAGGTAAATAGACAAATAAACGGTAAAAAAAAGAAAAAGTGAAAGAAAAAAGGGAGAGAATTGAGAAGACAAATCCTCCGATAATGACATTCGGATCGCTTCTTCAGCTCCTCCCCCTTCCCTTCTCCTTTCATAACAAAAAAAAAACAATAAATAAATAAAAAGAAAGGGGGGAAAAAATAAAGAAAAAAGGGACAGAACCGAGAAGGCAGAACCTCTGACAATGATATTCGGATCGCTTCTAAAAGTTATCCCCAGCGGGCCCAAACCCTCGCCCATAAATTCGGACGCGGGACAGAGGACTTTCGGGCAGTAAGGCTCAAATTACCCGAGTTCGAGAAGACAAAATCGACCTAGCGGACGGCCGAGGTGCCCTAGCCCGCGGCCCTGGGTATAAATCCCTATTTCTATCGGTCACTTCCACGTTTATTTTAGTTGTGGCAGTTTTCTACGCATCATTTGTGAGTAAATGTCCTTCCGCCAGGCTAGTTCCACCCGTAAGATAGTGTTGGCACGAGATGGTAGAGTTGGTAGAAGCGAGGGGGATGCGCTAGTGTTGGCAACCTAGGTTAGAGATTTGATAGGGTTGGTAGCCCTGGCGAGTCCTGGGGAGTGTTGGTACCCGTGGCAAGATTATAAAGAATATGTTTATCTGAAATTTGAATTGTTGGAAATGCGATAGTGTTGGCACTCTAGGTTAGAAATTGAATAGTGTTGGCAGGGATGGGGAAAAGTTTTGGTGCCACCAATAAGAATATGTTTATTAGCATTGAAAATGGTAAATATATATATA
Organism: Penaeus monodon; assembly: GCF_015228065.2. Taxonomy (NCBI): domain Eukaryota; kingdom Metazoa; phylum Arthropoda; class Malacostraca; order Decapoda; family Penaeidae; genus Penaeus; species Penaeus monodon. The sequence continues at coordinate 16,249,727 of NC_051391.1, read as the reverse complement.
TAATATAGGTCTCTCTCTCTCTCTCTCTCTCTCTCTCTCTCTCTCTCTCTCTCTCTCTCTCTCTCTCTCTCTCTCTCTCTCTCTCTCTCTCTCTTTTCCTTTCTCATTTTAGTGATGGCAGTAGTTCTGACACAATATATGGATGACAGTGCCCATAGTAGGACCATTTTTTTTTTCGATGCTGGGGATGGAAACCGAAAATGTTGGAATGTTGGTAGCCCTGTCCCTGTCGAAATTGACCCGGGAACGTTGGTACCCCTGGTTTCACTTTGAAGCGCTTGTAACTATGATCGAAGTTTAAGACATTATCTCTGCTTGAATAAAACGAAGTTTAAGACTTTATCTCTGCTTGAATAAAAGACGGAATCATCTGAAAAAAGAATCACAATCACGATATCAAGAGGAACACAAAATTCACACTCCTTC
>NC_051391.1:16224301-16229301 GCF_015228065.2 Penaeus monodon | reverse complement strand
AACTGTTGCAGGAGAAAAAAATATTGACTTAGAATGCAGGATCTCGTCCATCGGCCCATCTGGGTCGGCTGCCTCGCAAGGCCAACGCGTATCCACGTCAGCATGACGTCACTGGCGGTATCATGGCATTGGCCAATCGTCAGGTCGCATTTCAATATATACAAGCGAACGCCGTGACGTCACATTACACACGTGCTTGCTAGACAGTGACACACAGACGGCCAAGTCATAAGTAAGATCTTGGAATTCTAAAACTTTCACTTGAGTAACGAGCACTTGAGTGGTTGGCATCACTCGTGTGAGCTAAAGCACAGGTCAGAGCAAGTGGTGGCAGGACAAGGCGACACTGAACTCGAACCTCATCAGTCTTGCAGAATGAGTCTATTTCCTATATAAAACACAGAAAATATGACCCTTAATGCACTGCGGCCACATGGGAGAGAGACACTATCGTCCGTTCTGCCATCGAACCAGAGAAAGAAATTAAAGATCCAAACCGCTGCCACAGATTTTTTAAAGCTCTTTCGTGGTATATTCTAAACTTATATATAATATACACCTCCTCCTTCGAGCCACATCACGATTCCGGATATCTATAAACCGTCACCTGTCTATAGATCCACGATCAGTACAGATACCAGTCACCAAAGAACACTTTTGTCGTACAAAACAAAATGTACTAGGAACAAACTCACCAGACTCAAGAGTTTTAAAGTCGTCCGTAAAAGAAGGAAAAAATATATCATAAAAGAAATCTATAAACAGATATCACTTCTCGAATATATATACCTGTCACAAATCCTTTCATGAAGGATACAAAAAACACAGTCGATAGATACCAACAAAAGGATATACCGACTATCCATGAATCGGTGCGCAGTAGAACATTTAAGCGTCGTTAATTCTGAATGTTCAAAAATGTTGGCTTCGTTTTTCGTCGGAGATTCGGCGCTCAAGATCAGTGTGGTGTTTTGCAAAGAAAACGGGGGGACGTCCTTCTCCCCCCAATAAATACACTGCAAACACAAAAAATCTCACAAAACTGTACAAGTCCCTTGTCATATGTTACATTCAAAAGAAAGGTCCATTGAGATTATATATATTCTCTCTATATATGTATATATTAACACTTCTGACTTGGAACTCTTCCGACAGAATCCGCACGATTTCACTTCCTCAAAAGACAAACGGATTACGTTCCGGTCTGCGTACAATCAATAACGCAGGTCGTGGGCCGGGGTCCTCCTGGCCGGGTCCTCCTCCTCCCTGCTGACATTTGTGCTTTCGAGCGCGAGGGCCTCGTCTTTGGGCGTGTGTGAGAGGGCGCGTGGGCGTGACACACAACAGCCGCCCTCGCCAGGTCTCAAAGGAAGGTATTGCTGTGTGGGGCATGAGGTACGGGGAAACGGCGCTCGGTAAGGGGCTGAAGGGGGCCAGGGGCGAGGATCAAGGGCCCGCTGCTAGGGAACTGCGCGTGGCATCGTGGGCGCGTTGGTGGGCGTGTTTAGGTGTCGCAGGCGTGAGGGCGAGATGTCTCACGCCAACCGCTCATCTATGGTGAGTGGCGTCTGGTTGTCGTCCCCGTCCTGGTGTCTCGCGATGTCAGTCGGCGAGATGTAGTCCGACTCGTCCATGTGATCCTCGAGGTCAGATGTCGAGGACGCAGGAGCTCCGGGCGAGGGCGAGGCCGAGCCGTCGAGGCTGAATTCAGAAGTGGGAGTCATGACGGAGGGCAGGTCGCTGCTGGCGCGGCTGGAGGGAGGGTCTCCGTGAGAGTCAGCGCTTAAGAGGTCGGCGCTGAGCAGGTCCTTCTTCAGCATCTCATCCTTGAAGAGGCCTGTCTTAATGTAGTCTCCCTTGAGGGGCTCGGCGCCCGGCGGCAGGAGCTTGGCAAGGTCGGTGAGTCCGTTGTCTCGGAAGTACATCGTTCTCATCTCGTCCCGCTTCTGCCGCATGAGGGCTTTGTACTCAGAGATGCGCATCTTCTTCCCGTCTACGATGCAGGTGCGCTTCGGGCGCGGCCGGTAGCGGTAGTCGGGGTGCTTCTCCATGTGCAGCTTGGAGAGGCGGGACTGCTCCTCGTAGTAAGGCTGCTTCTCCGAGTTGGACATGGCTTTCCATCTGGATCCTGCGGGAGAAAGGAACGGGTTACGTCACACACACAGGGCTGAGCAAATAAAATCAATAAGTCAACCCATAATAAGGGCAGAAAGCAAATGCATCGCGATCCCTACCTAAGATCTTGGAGATACTGGAGTTGTGCATGTCAGGGCAAGCCTTGAGGATCTTGCGTCTCTCGTCCCTGGCCCATACCATGAAGGCGTTCATAGGGCGCTTGACGTGCGGCTTGTTATCCCCGTCCTTGCGAGTCTGTCGGATGATCTTGGCGCCGAACATCTTGGCTGCTTGGGGGGGAGGAGGTTGACGATTAGTGTCGTCTTCTTGAGAGTCTCCGAGATACATTTGGAGACTGTTAAAATCTACAAAGTGAGACAAACGGACGTATAGACAGAGGGAAAAAAGAATGTTAATTTGTACAGCAGATATGTGGGGAAAATATGCATAAAATTCATCAGCATAATTGTTCAATATCAAAGCGGCTCTTTCTACTCACTCTGGCAAGTGGTGACGTATTCCTCCTCCTTCTTCTCCTGTGCCGTGTGGGACGAGGACGTGGTGACGGAGGTGATCCCGCCCATGGTGCCGCCCAGGGAGGTGAGCGAGGTGAGGGGCGTGGCCGAGGGGAGGCTCAGGCCGCCCATGGAAGTAAGATGAGGAGGGAGGGAGGAGGGTATGGAGGAAGGCGGCAGGTACATGGGGGGGAAGGCAGGTGGGGGGTAGTGCTTGCCAGGCAGGGCGCCCGCCATGGTGGGCGACGGCAGGGAGCCGAGGCCTTGGCCCAGTCCCTGGCCCAGGCTCTGGCCGAGGCCCCCGAGAATGTCCTTGTGGTCGGGGAGGCCGGGGAAGGGCGGGGTCATGTAGGGTAGGAAGGAGTGTGGCACGAGGGAGGGCGGCAGCCCCGGGGCCTTCGGAGAGAGGGCGCTCATGTCGCTGGGCTTCGGGCTGGCGTCTTTGGGCTTGGTGAGGTTGAGGGGCTTCTCCTCTTGGTGCTCGTGCGAAGAGGGCGTGGGCGTCTGTGCGGGCGTGTGGGCAGTGTGGGCTGCGGAGTTCTGCGAGAGCTGCGCCAACTGGGCGGACGCGGACATCCACGCTGGCACCTGAAGTAGAAGAGAAAACATCCGTCGATACTTCGCTCCTTCATAAAACACCGAGTGTACTCCAGGAACTAATTCTCGCCCCGCCAAATGAGTGCCTACTTCACCTGGAAACCTTTTAGCAGTTCAAACATCGCGTAAAATGTTCATAAAAACCCCCCTCCAAAAAAGAGTTGAGCGTACCCCTGGAAATGCATGTAAAACAGCGGATTTACAAGTGAACGAACAAAAAATATCGACAACTCACCGAAGCCGCAACAGACACCGGTGGAATCTTGGTGAACGTGGCCTCGTGGGGCGGCGAAATGGGCGGCAGCACGGGCGCGGCGGGCGGCGCAGGAGGGGCGGTGTGGGTGGTGCCTCGCAGCCCCTCCAGCAGCGGTAGGAACATGAGGTTGTGAGGGTGCTGGAGTCCGCCCAGGCCCTTGTTGGCGCCATACTGCCCGTACAGCTGGTTCTGGGGAAGAGGGAAAACGACGCGTCACAAACAAGGAAGCCGAGAACAGGCGAAAGAAATGGCGAAGGAATACTAAAGAGAAGGGATAATGAACGACGCGGAAGAAATCGTAAAATAGAGAGAGAGAGAGAGAGAGAGGGAGGGAGGAGAGAGAGAGAGAGAGAGAGAGAGAGAGAGAGAGAGAGAGAGAGAATGAGAGAGAAAACAAGACTAAAACTTGAAAAAAAAAAACAGACAGAAGTAGAAGACGAAGAACACCATAAAAAATAATAGCAACAAACAGCAGAAAAGAAGCAAAAAGCCACGGACCCTGTATGGGGGAGAGGGAAGAGGAAGGAACTAATATTTGAATTTTAAATCCAAACATCAATCACCGAGTCCGTCTTCGAGGGAATACAAATAGAAGTGTCAATTTTTGTCAATTTGGAAGACTGAGCTGCTCGGATTGTGATTGTATTGGGTGGCGCGCGGTGTGTGGTTGGTTTGCGGCGCGTTGTGTGTGTGTGTGGTGTGTGTGTGTGTTTTGTGGTGTGTGGTTGGTGTGTGTTTGTGTGTTTTTTTGTGTGTGTGTGTGTGTGTGTGTGTGTGTGGTGTGTGTGTGGTGAGTGGAGTGAGTGAGTGAGTGAGTGAGTGAGTGAGTGAGTGAGTGAGTGAGTGTGAGTGAGTGAGTAGTGAGTGAGTGACTGACTGAGACAGACAGACACACACATAGAGTGAAAGCGAGCGAAGGAGAAAAGGACAGACCAATTCGGGACTCCACGTCAAAGACTCCCGGTAGAGAAAAGCCCACCAACGTGGACCCATAAAATAACAATCGCTTTTGTCTCCGTCCACATTCAGCGCCATGCTCGTTTCCCCCCCCCTCCCGCCCCCCCCCTTCCCCTTCCCCTTCCCATCTCCCTCCCTCCCTCCCTCCCCTCTCCCTACCATTACGAACTACGGAAAGCCAGAAATATATGAGCTCAAGAACAAAAATCAGAACTTCCGACCAGCTCCAAGCTCTCTCCCGCTCGCTGCCGACGGAGAGGAACAAAAGAGGTGCGCGTGATGCTTCAATGGCGCGCGATTCTCAGTCAGGGAGCGCGAACCCAAAGTCTTTTCAAGGGGATACAATAACGTCTCTCCGCCTGTGCCTGGATTTTGGGATGCGGGGAGAGGGGTGGGGGGGAGGGAGGGGAGGGGAGGGGGGAGGGGACTCTCTTAAATGTCATTATTCTTTATATGCGTGTCTGTGTGTGTTTATTTCATTTACCACCCTTTTTGTTACTTGTTCATCGTTTCTCATTATTTTTTTATTTTTTTATTTTTTTTTGACTATGCGATCTCTG
>NC_051391.1:16216801-16219301 GCF_015228065.2 Penaeus monodon | reverse complement strand
ATTTTGGGATTACATACGGCTCGAAGGGAAACAAACACCGAAGCCTAAATATCGACCAAGGACTAAAAACGGCAACCAAGTAAGAAACGCCTCAATAACAGCGACCGAAAGAGGAGAAGCAGGAAGATTAAGACGGCCACAGAGGAGAGGACGGACTGGCGGCAATAACTAATATGGGAACATTCGGGAAAATGCACAAAAAAGCAAGGCAGGCGAGCCGAGAGCGAGCCTAGCGCCGGCGGCAGGGGCGAGGAGGTCCCAGGGCCGAGCCGAGCGCCACTGGTCAGCAGGAGAGAAAAACGCAGAGATCTGGTGATTCCCAGCAATAACAAAGGTCAGGGACAAAGGTCCGACGGCCTTGTTATTGTTGTTGTTGTTGTTGTAAGGCGAACCGGCAAGAAAACTTTCGAAGGCTTAGAAGGATCGATGGGAATTTCACAAGAGATGGCCATGGGAGGATGGAAGAAAGGAGAGAGGGAGGGGAGAGAGGGAGAAAGGGAGGGAGGGGAGAGAGAAGGAGGGCGTGGAGAAGATGGAAAGAAGATGAAGGGAAAGGAGGAGATGAAGAATAGAATAGGAAGAGAAAGACGGCACTGGAGAAGTCGAATGAGGGTAGAGAGAACGGGAAGAGAGGGGGGAAGAGAGAGCAAGGGAAGAAAGGGGAAAAAGAGAGGAAGGAAAGAAAGGGGGAGAAGAGAGAGGAAGGGAAGAGGGAGCAAAGGGGTCAGGTAATCCTACAGTCGTCAGGTTACCGAGTGTTTGTCACCATGTCCTTCGCTCCGCTACACACGGCTGGACGGGGTCGGACGCCGGCGGACATTGATGCATGAGATTAGCATTGATCGCTAATTTTTAGCGGTTAGCATAACACAAGAGATTAGCATATCTCGGAAATTTTTACCCGGCTGTCATATTGGGTAAGGTTAGGTCTGTTTCGTTTTCCGCCTTCTTTTTTTTTTTTGGTAAGGAAGTAATACACTGCGGAGAGACGGTTAAAAAGGTATTTCTGTACATTCTGGCGCTTATTTACACTTCGAGATCAGCGGGAATGTCTAATTTAAAGTGGATGATGCAATACGGAGACGTACGGCTTTACTAACACGTACCTGCTATAAGACACACACACACCCCAACATATATCAACAAACACACATTGATCAACACACGTAAGTAAGGAAGTACGTGCGTAGGTAAGTATATGGGTAGGAAATCAAGTGGGTAGGTAAGTGTGTTGGTAGGTAGGTAGGTAGGTAGGTAGGTAGGTAGGTAGGTAGGTAGGTAGGTAGGTAGGTAGGTAGGTAGGTAGGTAAATAAGTAAGTACGGCACCGAACTGGCTCGCATGACGGCACCAAGAGAGACGGTCACGGGCAGCGGTGTTCTGTTTTGACATCCGTTGACGAATAACCCCAAGTTACCCGTTACTAACCGTTGGTTTGTCTTATACCCGGTGTTCCCTTACTTGGCGGCGAGGAAGTGGAGGAGGGGGGAAGAGGGGAAAGTGTGGACAGGAAAAGATAGGATGGGTGGGGTTGAGGGGAGAGAGAGAGAGAGAGGAGAGGAGAGAGAGAGAGAGAGAGAGAGAGAGAGAGAGAGAGAGAGAGAGAGAGAGAGAGAGAGAGAGAGAGAGAGAGAGAGAGAGAGAGAGAGAGAGAGAGAGAGAGAGGGGGAGAGAGAGAGGGGGGGGGGGGGGGGACGAAGGGAGAGACAGAGACAGACCGAAAGAAAGAAACAAAGAACGAGAACCAGAGAACCGAAAATCAAGACTCGAAAAAAGGGACCAAAAACACACGAAACAAGCGAACGATGCACAAAGGCCAAAACAACGCTAATGGTAATCAAAGGCGATAGTTAGGCTTCAATAAAACCTGTCCCAACTACCTGTTGTCTTCCGTTAGGCCTCCGAGCTTTTCACAAGAGGAAGAACACGATGAAAAGGACATAGAGATAAAAACAATAAAGAAAAAGGAGGTGAGGAAGAAAGGAGAAGACAAGAGACTTAATTCACCGAGTGGCGTGAACGACAGGGGGGAATGGAAGAGGATTTAGCCTGTTGGAATAGGAGGAATGCTGATGATTTAGGGAAGAAGCAGGGCATGAAAGAAGATACATAACCCGATAAGGGAATAGGGGGTAAAAAAATCCAGACAGAAGAAAAAAATATATAAATATAAATTAAACAGTCGTGAGAGAGAGAGAGAGAGAGAGAGAGAGAGAGAGAGAGAGAGAGAGAGAGAGAGAGAGAGAGAGAGAGAGAGAGAGAGAGAGAGAGAGAGAGAGAGAGAGAGCAAGAGAGTGAAGGAAGGAGAGAAAGAGTGAGACAGAAAAAGTGAGAGAAACAAAAGAAAAATGGACGAACATGAGGATAAGAACAAGAAGAAAGGAAAAGGAAAGGACGTTTGAAAATGAAGAAATAGAAAGACGCAAGAGCTCCAGTGACTATATCGATGGCCATGTGTGGGTTACAGTGCCACTGAACCTAAGGGGGGGGGAAGAAAGTAA
>NC_051391.1:16204301-16211801 GCF_015228065.2 Penaeus monodon | reverse complement strand
GGCTCCACATTCAAACAAGTATCGCCTAAATTGCCTTCTGGGATGTCATTCTCACCTCCACAGTCATCATCACAATCATCATCACATGCATTGTTTGCATTCGAATGCATGTCTCTCGCATATGACCCGCAATTAGCAATATTGTGCATCTCTGTCCATGCGAGCCAGAGTGGTACGGAGAGAGATGCGCAAGTTACAATGCACACATTCGGACACCTTCTCAATGTCTTCGTTGCATCAGTGATTCTGATTCTAAGATGTTGTTTCAGTAGATAAAAAAGCCTTTTATTGTATCTTTAACTCGGAATATGACATATTTACAATATACTAAAAGAGCAAATAAACTGGAATCGCAGACAAATACAAATATTGTTATGAAACGGCTGGTCGACACCTAACAAAGCATCTCCGTTTTCTATCAGCCATCACGCGATACAATCTATACTATGGCAAGATATACCTTTCTACGCCCAGACGCATTACGAAACGACAGATACCCAATCACAATTACAAAAGCACAGTCAGAGAAAAAGAGTCTTGAAACCAGAAAGAGAACACTAGCATCTCCGCAGCCCACCGGCCCTTTGCCGCGCAGATCGAACTTGGAACAAAGCGAGGCGAGTGATTGGCCAGCCACAGCGTCAGGTGCACCAATCACGCTCACCCATTGTTCTCCCTGTCGCTGACCATCTCTGGGAGGTTGAGTCCGTGCCGCGCCCTGGACGAGCCTGGCGCCCTGCTCGCTGCGGCCGAGGGCGTGGGAGCGGGAGAGGGAGGCCGCGATCCAGGGCACCGTCGGCGAAGGGAGCACAATAGCGGGGTCCATGACGCCAAGGCCACTGTCTCACCTGCCGCGTCCGCCAGTGGCCGAGGCAGGAAAATGGCGCACGGCCGACACAATGCCTCTCGAGCGGGAACGCCACACGGGGATTCCATTTAGTTCTAGCGCCGCTAGGAACAAAAACTACCCTTATAATTCAGGGTTATGCACTTCACTACAATTTAAGCCTTTTTTCTCTTTTCCTTCGAGGAGAACCAGCAAATGACGACCCCGAAGGGCTCTCTCCCAGCCAGATAATGACGAAAATCCTTCCAGATGATTCTCCTGCGACGGTTTTTTCCTTTTTCTTTATTCCTTCCTCATTTATTTATACCTCATTTGAAGACGGCCCGCCGAGACTAATCATCTTAATCCAACCAATTTACTAAACCATCACATCAACCTCCCTCCCCCCCTCGCCCTCTCCCTACTCTCAGCCGTGAAAAGGCCAAGTAATCTCTTTAATAACTCTGTTCCCCCACTCCCGCTGCCCTCTACAAAAGCCGTTCCTTGCCCCCTACCCCCCTTCTTTCTTCTCTTATCATCATTCCTTCCATTTTTCTTCCTCTCATTCTTCTACAACGATTCTGTCCTTCCCTTGCCTCACTCTGCATTCCACAACAGCAAGAACGACTGATCCACTACGACTTATCCCTGGATAAGGAAAGGGGAAGTTAGGGGGAAGAAAGGGGCAGAAGCTGGGGAGAGGTTTGGAAAGGAAAATTAGCCTTCGAGACTCAGCGATGAGGAAGGTTTTAGACCGCCCAATTAAAAAAATTCAACAAAATTTGGCCGGGGGCGGACTCACCCGCTGCGGCTTGGCCTTTTTAAAGACTACCCTTTTGCACAACCCCACTAAAAGTCCCCATCCACCTTCTCTAACTTCACAAAAATTGTATTAAATCGAAATGCGCAACTGATTTGGGTCTTCACCACGGTCCATGGGATTGGGTCGTCTTCAAAGACCGTTAGAAAAAAGGGGATGCTTACTACCGGCTTATTTACTCCCTTTAAATGTTATAGGTGGTTGCTAATGTCAGAGGAAAGAAGGGGAAGAAGAAGAGAGGAGAGAGGAGGAGGGGGAAGGAGAGAAGGAGAGGGAGAAAAGAGGAGAGAGAGAGAAAAGGAATGAAGGAAGAATGATGTGATTTATCATCAGGGTGGAGTGGGGAAAATAAATGAGAGGGAGAGAGATGACATTTCTCATCGGTTACTAAAGAAAGGAAAAGGCGCGAATACGGTCAAGAATTCCCTGATGTGTCCCGGGTTTTTTTGTCGCGTGTCTGTGTTGGCTGTTTCTCGTGTGTTTGATTTCCAAAACCCCCAACGGTTCTGTCCCCAAACATCAAAAATCGGAAACCTTTAGACTAGCCATATAATGACCTTTGTTACAAGGGAAATTTAGACAAAATTTTGACAAAGGGAAGGGCAAAAAAGGAGATCTCTCTTTGAACGTTTTCCAACCCAAAAATAAAGAGCTTTTTATTTCAGTTTAGGGTTTACATAAACCAAAGAAATTTCCCCGGGGTGTGGGATATGTTTAGAAAGAACGAAACAAACCCAAGGCTTTTTGTCGACTTTCCTCACTGTTTCGTCATCATCCCGTCGTTATTCTCCGTCTTTTATGAATTCCTTATTATTGAAAATTAATCCCGAGGACGCCAAACTTGCCCAGTAAGAGAGAGAGAGGAAAAAAACACATATAACTCCACATCTAAACCTCTTAAAAGTTCCCACATGTAAATAATTCTTTCTGAGGATTCGTCCCCTAAGCGAGCGAACAGTGTTACCATGACGATAAACAAGCGAGGGATGTGACCTATGTTTGGCAGTACTGTGGCGCCGCCGAGGGGTACAATGGGCAAGCCATAAACACGGAGACTAAGAAACAAAGCTTGCAAACATTCCCCCAGGATGTTTGGGTTTGGCCCTTAGGCTCGCAGGGGAAAAAAGGGAAAAACAAGGGGGGTAAATCGTGGAAGAAAAAGAAAATGGCAAAAAACAAAATAGAGAGAGAGAGAGAGAAGAGAGAAGAGAAGGAAAAGAGAGAGAGAGAGAGAGAGAGGCCGTCTAATTAGGGAAACAATCGGGATCCTTGTTGAATGGGGGAGGGGCGTAGGGGGGGGAAGGGGCCTCCTTATCAGTCGATATGAACGTTTGTTTACTACCATCGCTTGATCAATCAAAATGGATGAAGGGCTGTATATTTGGGCTCCACTCACAGGAGAGTATTGTTAGAGGAACGCGCCTCTCTCTCTCTCTCTCTCCTCCCTTCTCTCTCTCTTCTCTCTCTCTCCCCTCTCTCTCTCTCTCTCTCTCTCTCCCCCCCTCCCTTTTCTTTCCCCTCTCCCCCCCCCCCCCTCTTTCTCTCTCCCCCCCCCCCTCCCCCTCTCTCTCTTCCTCTCTCTCTCTTCCCCCTCCCCCCTCCCCCTCTCTCCCCCCTTTTTTCCCTCCTCTCCCCCTTTTTCCCCCCCCTCTCCCCTTTTTTTCTCTCTCTTTCCCCCTCTTTTCCCCCCTTCCCCCCCCCCCCCCCTTTTTTTTTTTTTCCTCTCTCTCTCTCTCTCTCCTCTCCTCCCCCCCCTCCCTCCCTCCTCTCTCTCTCTCTCTCTCTCTTTTCTCTCCTCTCTCTCTCTCTCTCCTCCCTCCCTCCCCCCCTCCCTCTCTTCCCCCCTCTCTCCCTCCCTCTCTGCCGGAACGATGTTGTGCGAAAAACTAAACAAACACGTAAGTGACCCGAATGCTCTTCTGCCAGCGCGACTCGACGACCCCCGTCAAGTCCTGCTCGGAAGGAAGCCTTGTGTTTGTCACGATCAAGGCCGCGGCGGGCACGTGACACTGCTCTCCGCCCACCGCCCACCCGGACAGGCCGCCCACCGCACCAACCGCCCGAGTCTGAGTTCAAAGCCGCCGCCGTTACCCGCCGAACACACACTTTTTACCTCACTATTTACAAACTAAACTCCCACCTTTCGTCGTCCTTTAATTTTCCTCCGTTTATGTTCCTCCCGTCTCCCTCCTCATCTTCGTGTTCCTTAGTCTCTTCGCGATAATTAATATTTTCACAAAGACTTGGAGTCGTAATGAAAAGGTTTAGGACAAGTCCGGTTGTAATTTTCAGCGTACGACATGTTGGAGATCCTGCGGCGTTGCCACATCGCTAGAAACAATAGGAGCACAGTCTCGCCCTTCAAGCTATATTGACCTTTAAGACCTCGGGCCAATTCGAGCAGAAAGTAACGAGGACTAGGGTCAACCGTAAAGGTGAGAATGCCTTGATTTCGCACCTATGGTTGGCTAGGTCAAGACGTATGGGAGTTTCGTTCCTCTCGACTGATTCTTCGGGAAATATCTCTTTCTGTATTCTCGTAAAATCCACAAAAATCAAGGCCACCCCGTGTACTTTTGACGGCGGGAATGGAAAAGGCACTCCTTCCCTGTGGCAGTACGTAAGCTTCCAAACAGAACCAGGAAACGGGAAAGTAAAATAAGCACGCCTGTTTTGGGACGAGCGGCCGGCGAGAGGGTGGGTCGTAGGGGCGACAATGGCGGGCGGACGGCGAGTTCCACGTGCAGTGCACATGGGAAGCGAAGACAATGGCCAGATAATTACCAACTAATGTATTTCCCAGACAGTGTCGGCGGCGGCGGCGGCGGTGGTCACACCATGTTGGATCAATATAAGCTTGAGAGATGAAGCCGCAACGGGGAGCTTCAAAATAAGGAGAAAAAACATGTTCTGCGTTTTTCATTTTGTTTACCCGGTCGCTGCGTGAATCCCTATTGATTACCTGGGTGAAAATCATCGGCACTTTTCTGTTCCTATATTATTTGTCCTTTTTTAGTCGTTAGATTTCTTTTAATTATAGTTTCAGAATGTGGAAAGTTGATATACCTGAATGAAACTGTGTACACTTTACAGAAATATGGCGAAGAGAGTCGGCCCTGGTGCAAATATGAATCATTAATATTTAACCATAATGTAAAAAACAAGCCGAAATTTGCATTTCAATTAAATGAAAACTGGTTTAATCACCATAAATGAATAATAATTCACAGCTGAAATCTGTAAGTGTTGACATAGGTATGCAATTTTTTCCTCTTTGTGTCATGTACAGAAGTAAAAACAACGATCTTTTATTTTGAAAGAACGTATCTCCCTGCTTCCAATTCTGACGCTATCACTTCCTCCCTCTTCCTCCCTCGCCGAAGTTGCTTGAATCCTCAACACAGACGAAACTTGAAAATGCAAGAGGAAATGTCTAAAGAGAAAGTGTCTATTTCGTGTCTATCCTTGGCTGTGTCTGTGGCGCCCCATCGCCTTCCCTCCCGAGCTCGCCTTTCGACCCACGGCCTCGCTTCGGGGAAAAGAAAACTCTCGCTGCGTTTCTAGTTTTCTCCTCTATGGCAGGACTGGCTAAGAGAGAGAGAGAGAGAGAGACAGAGACAGAGAGAGAGAGAGAGAGAGAGGACTAATATGATTTTTTTTCAGGGAAAGATTGGAAGATAAGTATACAAATATGCAGATGCAGAAAGACATACTTAGATATCGAGATGGAGTGAGATAGATAAGCATATCTATCAAGGTGAATATAGAGAGAGATAAATATATACAAAACGAAAAAAAAAGAAGAAATAAAGAAGAGAGAAAAGAAAGGAAGAAAAAAATGGAGAGATGTATGGCCAGAAAAGGCACAGAAAGTCGAAAATATTTTACAGTCTGCTGGCCACCCACGCGACCCTCAAGGGGGAAGGGAATGGGAGGGGGTAGAAGGTAACCTGGGGAAGGGGGAGGGGGGGAGGCAGCTACCACGGGCTTTATGGACTGAAAAATATTCTTCAGCAGGGGGAGAGAGGGAGGGGAGGGGGGGGGAGACACAAGATGGAGACTGTGTGTCGAGAAATTCATCAAGCGAGAGAAAATGACACTAACATTCGAACTTATTTCCAAAAGTCTTCTACGTTTCTAGTTTTCTTCTATATGACAGGGCAGACTAAAACCTCTTTTCCAAAAGAGAGAGACAGGGAGAACAGAATAGAACAGAACAGAGAAGAGAAAAAGGAGGCAAATGAAGAAGAGGAGTAAAGGAGAGAGAGAGAAGAGAAAGGAGGCACAGAGAGAGGAAGACAAAAGGAATGAGAGAGAGAGAGAGAGAGAGAGAGAGAGAGAGAAGAAGAAGAAAAAAGAAAAGAGAAGAGAAAAAAAGAAGGCAAAGGAAGAGAAAGAGCGAAAAGGAGAGAGAGAGAGAGAGAAAAGCCAACGAAGGAGTGAGGGAGAAAGAGCGAGAGAGCCGGCAAAAGAAGCATATAAACAAATCTAAGAATAAAGTGAAAGATCATTACAGTCGGAACGAGGGGGGAGGGGGCCATATGGCCTATAATCGACCAATGAAGTGTGTGATTAACGACCGTAGCCACAACAGCAGTAAAGCAGCAGTTACCGGAAACCTGGACATCTTTTAGCAAATCGGTGACCGGAAGAAACAGACTCTCGACCGGGTAAAAATATCCCTTATGGAGCCCCGGCGGAAGGGTCATCAGTGCATAGGAGGCGACAGCTATTGGCCTTCCCGCTTCGATGTGTGTAAAGTAAACCATTCTATTTTTTTTCTCTCTCTGTATATGTGAAGATGGATGAAAAATGGACAGATAGCTAAAAAGATAGTATGATAGATAAAATGATACAGATAGTAAGATGGATAGAAAAGATAGATAGTATGATAGATAAATCGATAGATAGTATGATAGATAAATCGATAGGTAGACAGTAAGATAAATCGATAGATAGATCGTAAGATAGATCATTAGAAATTCATATGAATTGATACATACATACATACATACATACATACACACATACATACATAGCCAGATATAGATACATACGAATCATTTTTATTTCCTCTACTTTTCCCAACAAAAAAAAGGTGGGAAAACGCAACTTGGGGAGAAAAAAGAAGGCGCAAAAAACCACTCATTACTGGCAACAAAAGCCACGACTCGCTATTCCTTAAATGATGCACACGGCCCCGGTCAGTCCTGTAATCCACTTGAGGTTAAACTCGTATCAAAGACTTACTACAAAATCGTTTTTTATGAGCTATTAAAAATCACATTTGAAGTTTGAGTAAATGCGGGCTTTTTTTTTTTTTGGGGGGGAGGAGATAGATAGATAGATGGGAGAGGGAGGGAGGGGGAAGAGGGAGGGAGGGAAGGAGGGGAAGGGGGAGAGGGAGGAGGAGAGAGGAAGAGGGAGAAAGGGAGAGGGAGAGAGAGAGAGAGAGAGAGAGAGAGGAGAGAGAGAGAGAGAGAGAGAGAGAGGAGAGAGAGAGAGAGAGAGAATGGAGAGATGGAGGGAGGGAGAGGGAAAGAAAGAAATGCACATGAAAAAAAAGAAGAGAAAATCGAGGACAGGAAAAGTGAAATACCCTCTCATAATTCCTCATTAGGACTAAAAATAGAAAGAGAGAGAGTTAAAAAAAAAAAATAAACATATTCAAAACTGAAGAGCGCTTTTAATGCAGCATCTGAGCGAGATCACATTCACCCACCAAAGCTTAACAGTTTTGATAGTGCGGGGATTACCGCCGCCGATTTCGCCACACAAAATAAAACCCATTTTCTATCTCGTCTGCGATAAATAATACAGATTCGCTTAATCACACGAATTCGGCGAAGGGCCT
>NC_051391.1:16169301-16199301 GCF_015228065.2 Penaeus monodon | reverse complement strand
GAGGGATGAGACAGTCTAGGTTGCGGTGAAGATCATATCACATCTCCACATACAGGCATGCTCTCTCTCTCTCTCTCTCTCTCTCTCTCTCTCTCTCTCTCTCTCTCTCTCTCTCTCTCTCTCTCTCTCTCTCTCTCTCTCTCTCTCTCTCTCTCTCTCTCTCTCTCTCGCTCTCTCTCTCTCTCTCTCTCTCTCTCTCTCTCTCTCTCTCTCTCTCTCTCTCTCTCTCTCTCTCTCTCTCTCTCTCTCTCTCTCGTCCCCGGCACGCCCTTATCTCTCCCCCTTAAGCACAATGCCCCTCGACAACAGCTCCCATCTCGCCAGCAGCGCAAGTGGCGCGTCCAGCCGACTCCCGCTGTTCCTCGAGATGAAACAGATCCTTCTCATGATCTCGCGAGATTGCCTGAAGACGCTCTTCCGAGTGCCAGCCTGTCTGCCCGTCCGTTCGCGTCGCAGCTCCTTGTTAATATTCGTCCTCAAGTGGCGGGTTCTAGCAACAATGCCGCGGGCAATTTGCGTGTCACATTAAGATTTTTTCCCACGGCCGCACGCACCTTGCCGGGTTTTCTTAGCTCCATATTTGTCGCCCAGTAAGGGGAGGGAGCGTAAAAATAATGGGTTTTGTCGTAAAAAAGAGCCCGTTTCCCACGCTTTATGTGACCGAAAAATTCACAACAATATCTCAAATTTTCTCCTTTGTAACTTTGTCTCCGTGAAGATGGCATTTTTTAAAAAGCCTCCGAACGACTCTGCCGCACGCCAATCTCAGCCTAAGATCCGAAGGCGATAAGGGCGGTTATGGCTCGGCTTTGTGCGCACATCCGCCCTCGGCTCCATCTAACTCTGTTTCCTCTTTTTATTTCCATAAAGGATACATCTGCCTTGGGAAAGGCACGGCAAAAATTCGCCCTTGTGACCCCACAACCGAAAGGCTGATTTTGGGTGCCACGATGGGTTAAACATACCTCTATCATGACATTACTTTTTTAACTCCGGAATTCCATGCTCTTGTTTTAACCCACATTATTTACGGGTAATTTTTATCTCAAGATGGCATTTGAATTTCATTTCCATGTAAAGGCAGCGGAGGTAAACACACCCTTGGTGGGGGGATCAAAGGTGAAATGCAAAGGGAATGAGAGAAAGGAAGAGAGAGAGAGAGAGAGAGAGAGAGAGAGAGAGAGAGAGAGAGAGAGAGAGAGAGAGAGACAGAGACAGAGAGAGACAGACAGACAGACAGACAAAGAGAAAGGCAGATGGGCTGACAAAGAAAGTGGGAGAGAATTTGATGCTGAGGGAGAGAGTGAAAAAAGATAGATAGGTGGAGAGAAACAGAGAAATATATATATGTATATATATATATATATATATATATATATATATATATATATATATATATATTTATATTTATTTATTTACACACACACACACACACACACACACACACACACACACACACACACACACAACACACACACACACATATATATATATATAATTATATATATATATATATATATATATATATATAGAGAGAGAGAGAGAGAGAGAGAGAGAGAGAGAGAGAGAGAGAGAGAGAGAGAGAAGCCAGCCCTGCTTTTAGAGGCTCGGTCAAAACGGGAACAGAACTTTTAGCTCCGCCGCGACAGCGATACAAAAAGCGAGGTCCCAATGCCAACACGATTCCTACTATCTCAGCCTTCGAGTGTGCCTGTTTGTGTCCGTGTGCGTATCAGTGTGTGTGTAAGTGCGTGCCCGTGTGTGCGCGTCCCTCCTCTCGAGGCGTCTTACCCGCGCCAGGTACAGGCACAGCTGATAACACGACGCACCCATTCTTAGGGTAATTCCTCGCTATCCTATGATGACCCTCGCGCGTGCAGCCTCGCGTCCTCATGGCGAGGCCGAGGGTGAAGGTCATCCACGAAATCCCCTCGCAAGGTCACTCACGGCAACCCGTCCAGGGGAAAAACGCCAGTGAAAATCACTTGTCATAATGCCTTTACAACTCGGAGCTGCCTATCACAGGTTTATTAAGAGGCCATTAAAAACCTCTCTAACTTGCGTAATATTTTTTTCTTTTTTTAACCACGAAGTGGCAACGCCCGCACGTTCTCTCTCTCCGCCTCCTCCTGACAACACTGATGGTGTTCTCAAGAACAAGCCTGCTCTCGAGGAGGAGATAACGGAGCTAAAACCGTACGGTACAATCGGCCAGACTCATGCATATTGTGACAAGTATGGTACGGTACAATCGCGCCACTCATGTATATTGTGACAACTTACCCTAAGCGGGATATGACTCTTAAAACAGGTATATGAACGCTCTTGCTTAGTTGTTTGCTACTCTCATCTTTCTCTTTCTTTTCACTTAACTCTTACACTCTTCACCCCCCCCCCTAGTCCCCGACCTTCTCTCTGGTGAATTTCATTCCGGGAAAAAGACTGCACTAACGGTCATCACTCAAAACGCACACACGATATATATTAAAAAAAAAAAAAATTCTTTTTATAAAAGAAAAGAAAAGAATAACATAACAAATAAAAAAAGACACCCTGCGTAAAAAAAAAAAAAACGCTCCCCGAGGACAAAAAAAATATATATATATATATAAAACGAAAATAAAAAAGGAAAAAAAAAGAAACGCTCCCGGCAAGATCTAGGAGAAAAAATAATCGAACCGTAATAAGAAGTATACAGTGGCGGGACAACTCTAACTCCTGTGCAATGACTATAGGGGAGGGGGAAAAGATGAGGAGGAAGAGGAGGAGGGAGAGGGAGAGAATGCTAGGGGAAGTGAACAGGAGGAGAGTGAATGAGAAAGGGGGGGGAATAAAGCGTGGGGGAGGGAAAGGAGAGAGGAGGGAGGGGGGGGAGGAGGAGTGAGGGGAAAGGAGATGAAAGGGAAAGAGAAAGAGGGAGAGAGAGAAAGGGAGGGGAGGGGGGAGAGAGAGAGGGGAAGAGAGAGAGGGAGAGGGAGGGGAAGAGGGGAAGAGGAAGAAGGGGAGGGAAGGATGGGGGAAGAGGAGGGAGGAAGGAAGAGAGGGGAAAGAGAGAAGAGGAGAGAGAGAAAGAGGGAAGAGGAGAGGAGAGATAGGGGGGAGGAGAGGGAAGAAGGAGAGAAGTAGAGAGAGAGAGGAGAGGAAAGGAAGGAGAAGAGAGAGAGAGAGAGAGAGAGAGAGAGAGAGAGAGAGAGAGGGAGAGAGAGAGAGAGAGAGAGAGAGAGAGAGAAAGGGAGAAGACCTAACATTCTAACCCCATCTCTAATCCCCCCCCCTAACCCTCCTCTCACGCCCACGCTAGCTCGAAGGAGGTGGGTGGGCGTGAAGGGGCGTTAGATATTCGTGCCTTGTCTTCATCCACAAAGAATAATCTTCCTCGCAGAGTTATAAATGATTATGCGGATTATGCGAGTAGCAGAAGAAGCGGGCTGATAAGAAGGAAGAGGAGGAAGAGGAAGAGGGGGGAGGGAGAGAGGAAGACGAGGAGGAGAGAGGAGAGAGGAGGAAGGAGGAGGAGAGGAGGAGAAGGAGGAGGAGGAGGAGGAGAAGAGGGGAGAGGAGGAGGAAGAGGAAGGAGGAAGAGGAAGAGGAGGAGGAGGAGGAGGAGGAGGAGGAAGAAGAACGGGGAGAAGGAGGAGGCAGGGGAGATAGAGGAAGGAGGGGGAAGCAATAGAGGAAATGGAATAGAGGAAGAATGGGGGGGTAAGAGGGGAGGGGAAGAGCGAAGATGAAGAAGAAGGATGAAGAGAGAGGGTGGTGGAGGATTGAGGGGGAGGGAAGAGGAAGGGGGAAGAGAGACAATGATGGAGGATGGAGAGAGAGGGGGAAGAGAGAGAGGGTAGAGGGTGGAGGAAGAGGGAGGAGGAAGAGGAAGAGGGAAGAGGAAGGGGAAGAGGAAGGGGGAAAAGGGAGAAGGAAGAGGGAAGGGGAAGAGGGAAGAGGGAGGGGGAAGAGGGAGGGGGAGGAGCCGTGACACCGGGGAGGTTCGCTAGGCTCCGCCCTTCCGGCCCCGCGGCTTACGCCCGTCTCGCCGCCGCGGAGCTCGATAACTCCGCCCCGGCCTCTCTCGCGCGCGGCCGTCGCAAGAAAGTGACAAGGCATTAAAACAGACCGGCTCGGGAACACCGGGGGGCGCCGCCGAGAGATTAGATTTCGCCTTCAGAGGGAGGGAGGAGGAGGAGGGGGAGGTAGCGAGAGGGGGTGGGGGTGGGGGGACCTAACAAGCCAATTTACCATTTCATTCCTCTATCGCCTCCCCCCACCCCCTCCCCCTCCCTTTCTCCCCCCCCCTCTCTACCTTTGCCCCCTTTCTCCCCAATCCAGTATTGGAAGAGAGCAAGAGAAAATTATGAATCGAGAAAAAAATGGCAAAAAACGCCTCGGAAGGCTTCCCTCCAAAATTATGATGATTACTATAATAAAATAATAAAACACTGATAATGATGGTAAAGCAAGCAGAAAAAAACGATGCCAATAAACTCAACTGCAACAAAATAATAATAATAATGATAATTATAATAATAATAATAATTATCATCATCATTATTATTATAACAAAAACTATAATAACAATAAGAAACCATAACGCCAATGGAAATCCAAGCCCGCGCCCTCAGCTCAACCCATCGACCAGGAACGTTTTCCGAAAGCAACAGCGCCTTCGGAGAGACAATGAGCGCGTCCGCCCGCCCACCGCCAGCGCCGCCCACCCCGCCCACGGCTGTTTACCAACTCGCGAAACTGATAAGGGCGGGGACGCCATCGCCCTGTCTCCGTGGCGGCCGCTTTGACAGTCGCCGTCGCAAAAAGCTCTCCGGACGCGACTTATGCTCCCCGCGACTCTCCGCCTGACGTTACTATGTGATTATGTATGAATTATGTCCAGATTCTTGACGGCATCCATGGTCTTGCACTATAAAAAGCACCCCCCCTCCTCCTCCTCCTCCTCCTCCCTCCCTCCCAATACCCATCAACCCCCTCCTCCCCCTTCCTTCCCTCCTCCCCCCTCCCCACTAACCCCCTCCCCTTCAGCTCGGGATAATAATTCTGCAAACAAGATTCACAAAAGGAGCGAACGACACTCTCTCGCCTCCTAAGAATCCCCCTTTCATTGTCCGAGATTTAGATTTATTCTTAGCTGGACATTCAACACAGTCTGAGGAAAAAAACGACAGAAATTAACGTATGAGTGATAACAATGTGTGTGTGTGTGTGTGTGTGTGTGTGTGTGTGTGTGTGTGTGTGTGTGTGTGTGTGTGTGTGTGTGTGTGTGTGTGTGTGTGTGTGTGTGTGTGTGTGTGTGTGTGTACGCGTTTTTATTTTTCTTTCAAGCAGATCCTTTTTTTTAACCGACAAAAGGAAATATCCTCTTTCTCAACGGAAGTCGACACATAGTTCCTCACTTGTTTTTTCCCCTCTCTCCCTCAGGAAAATACACATTTACTAAACGAGATCATTAACTGGACGACATAGTTCCTTTAAAAAAGGGATGTCTCCTTCCCCATTACCTTTCTTCTCCCCTCCTTCCCTCCCTCCTCCTCCCCCATCACCATCCCCTCCTTTCCATGCACCTTTCCCCTCCTTCTCCTTCTCACCTTCCCCCTCTTTCTCCAGCTTCCCCTTCTTCCCCTCCTTTCCCCTCCAAGTGATCAGGTCGGCGTGCTCCGTTGTCCCCTCGCCCGCCCCTCGCTCCTCCTCGCCCGAACACGACACCTGGGAACAGCCCTCCGGCGCCCACGGCAGGAATTCCCCCGCCCTCGTTCTTCATCATCGCCTGGTCCTCCTTTTCCCTCTGTCTTGCTCTCTCTCTCTCTCTTTCTCTTTTCTTCACCCTTTCTCTCTCTCTCCTTCTCTTACTCTTGCTCTTTCTCTTACTCTTACTTTTATTCTTTGTCTTACCTTTCTTTCTCTTTCTCCATCTCTCACTCTCTCTTTTCTCTTATTCACTCCCGCTCCCACTCGCTTCCACTCTTACCCTCGCTCTCATCCACTCTAATAATCACCCCCCCACCCCTTTTTACCCCTCACCTTCCCTCCTCCCTCCTCCCTCTCCCTCTTCTCCCTCTCCCCTTGCTTTATTAACTCCGACCTGTCACAGATTTCACGCGATGCATTTGAAAGGAGGCAAAGTAAGAGAATATGCGGGATATTGAGTTGCCTCTCCTTCTCCTTGTCTTCGCCGAGCTGTCACTGCCAAGGAGAAAGACTTTCTTGGTAACTTCTTTCCCTTCGTCTGGGTTGTTGGGAGCCGGGGATCGGAAGCTTCATGGCAGGGAGAGGGATGGAGGGATGGAGGGATGGAGGGATGGGGAGGGAAGGAGAGGGAGTGGGAGAGGTAGAGAGGGGAGGAAGGGGAGGGGAAGGGAAGGAGGGTTGGAGGGAAAGACGGGGAGAGGGTGAGGGAGATGGGGGGGAAAGGGAGGTGAGAAAGAGAAGAAGCGAGAGAGAGAGAGAGAGAGAGAGAGAGAGAGAGAGAGAGAGAGAGAGAGAGAG
The DNA here is from genome assembly GCF_015228065.2 of Penaeus monodon. Lineage (NCBI taxonomy): Eukaryota > Metazoa > Arthropoda > Malacostraca > Decapoda > Penaeidae > Penaeus > Penaeus monodon. The sequence continues at coordinate 16,192,809 of NC_051391.1, read as the reverse complement.
AGAGAGAGAGAGAGAGAGAGAGAGAGAGAGAGAGAGAGAGAGAGAGAGAGCAAACGCCTTCACACAGGAGGACGAGGAAGCACTCCCCTGCTCTCCTCTGCTTGTGGAGGTGACGGGATCTGTCAACCCAACTCTATTTCGCCTTCAACTCCCGCCAGCATCCCTGAGGCGGAGGAGAAGGCGGTGATAGCACGTCCGGGAGAGGAGGAGGGAGGAGGAGGAGGAGGGAGGGAGGGAGGGAGGGAGGGAGGGAGGGAGGGAGGGAGGGAGGGAGGGAGAGAGAGAGAGAGAGAGAGAGAGAGAGAGAGAGAGAGAGAGAGAGAGAGAGAGAGAGAGAGAGAGAGAGAGAGAGGAGAGAGAGAGAGAGAGAGAGAGAGAGAGACGAAGAGGAGAGGACGAGAGGCGAGGCAGACGTGAATCTTCTGCTCCGTGCTTTTGCCTCGTACTAATGACATTAAGCGTTGTGTCTTGCGACTCTATTGACATATTGGCGAGTATGTTAATTGAAATAATACTATTAAAGGAAATGTTCATATTGTGAATGGTGCAAACAGACAACTTTTGTAACTAAAGCTTAACAGTTAGTCATCTTTCTTTTTTTCTTGCTCCTTCTTTTACATTTTTTTTCGTTTAGGCTCGTTGTTCCAAGAAAAAAAAATAGTTACCCAGTCGACACGGTATATTTAACATTCATACCCAGCTTCCTCTGAGAAAAAAATGTAAGTACTTTTTTAAAAAACACGCAGCTGAGTTGGCAAAAATACAGTAAGGTTTGTCTTCGCGTTTTAAGGGAGGAGGTCACGTGACATGAGGAGGTGGGGTTACAGGGCGTGACGTGACACAACCTGCCACGCCCCTTCAGGTTTCCTTCGTCTGCCTTCACTCGAAAACTTTTCCTTTCTTTTGGCGGTCCCTCTAACATAAATAAAGAGTGATCATGATTGGTTGTTTAAATGGTCAGAAAAGGAGATGGTGGTGATGAGGAAGAGGAGGAGGAGGAAGGAGAAAAGAAAGAGAGAGAAAAGAGAGAGAGAGAGAGAGAGAGAGAGAGAGAGAGAGAGAAAGAGAGAGAGAGAGAGAGAGAGAGAGAGAGAGAGAGAGAGAGAGAGAGAGAGAGAGAGAGAGAGAGAGTACTCAAAACAAAGAAATTGAATAAACACATACGTGCGTGCGTATGTCTGTGCGTTCGTGTGAAAAAGAAAATCGCACATCTGTAGCGTACGAAACATTTGGAAAAGCAGAACACATAAAGAAAGGGGGTGTCAGGTGTCACAGCGATGAAAGAGGGGGGGGGGGAGCGAGAGGTGAAGGTGAAGGGATGGTGAAGGGGTGGGGGGGGGGGGGGGGAGAGGGAGTGTTAGTGGAGGAGACGAGAAAGGGGAGAAGGAGTGAAGAAAAATGGCAAAATATAAGAATAGGCAAGAAGATGATCCTATGATGAATATCTTCCGTTTTCTACGTCTGACTGTGAAATAGAAGATGGGAGACGGGGTTGCCGCTGGTGTGTGTTTATATTTATATATATTTTTATACAGCAGCGGCATAGACTTACACAACGCAGATTTCTTCTTTTCTTTCCCCCATCTTTCTCTCTCTCTCTCTTTCTCTTTCTCTCTCACTCTTTTTGTTGAATGAAGAGAGGTTTAAAGTCAAGTACTTGTTCCACCTGCTCGTACACGGAGAAAGGAGAGAGTACTTTAGACAGAAGAAGGGCGGAAGAACACGGGGGAAGGGGGGGAGGGAGAAGGGGGAAGGGAGAGAAAGAGTGAGCGTTGATGATCATGTCCTTTAAGGGTGTGTGTGCGAGGGTGAAATAACACACTGGTTAGGATTTCATATTTACGTCGAGCTTGGCCGTGGGTCCTTTGTGGCACGCCCTATGTGTGAGTCTTAATCCGATTATCCAATGGGCTCTTCCATACGGCTACGGACATTTTTTCCTCTATTTTTTTCTGTTCGTTTCATAGTAGCGGCAGTCGCTCGTAGGAGGGGTGGGGGTGGGGGGTCGTATGAGGCTCGGGGTTAAGGGGGAAGGGGGAGGGGAGTGAGAGAGAGAAGAGTGCGTAAAATTGTATTCAAACTTCGGCCCTCGAAAAATGAGTTTAGGGTTTACGATGCATAGCGTAGGCAGATTACACTTGCTGCGGCGTATTTGGTGTATATAATCGACGTTTTGAAACATTTGCCAAAAGAACTAGCACGCGATATTGAAATATGTAACAATGGTGATGAAAATAAAAGAACTGGCCTGTGTCACAAGCCCCTCCCCCTCCTCCCCCGTCTCTCCTTCCGAGGAACCCCGGGAGATGATCAGGTAATAATCGATGGTAATGCCGTCGTTGCGTCTTCGGGTTTCTGTCTGCGACAAAGGGCGGCGACGGAGACGGCGAGGCGGAGGCCCCGACGACCCACCCCGCCGGGCTCCCTCGGGCGGGCCGCGGCGGACAGGCACAATGCTGAAGGATCCCAGGACAATGCGCGACTGTCCTGGGCGCGTCCTGCTCCCACCGTGGAAGCTGCGTCCTCGGGAGGCAAAGAGATGCGCTCCCCTGATAAGTCCCAGCCTAGGACAAGGGATTACGTAGGGAACTATTGTTGGCCCTGTCTCTCGTCTCGTCTCGTCTCTCTCTCTCTCTCCCTCTCTCTCTCTCTCTCTCTCTCTCTCTCTCTCTCTCTCTCTCTCTCTCTCTCTCTCTCTCTCTCTCTCTCTCTCTCTCTCTCTCTCTCTCTCCATGGAAACAGGGTATACCAACGTGCAGCCAAACGCACAAGTGAAAACAAAAATACGAACATGAGGCAGGCAGAAAGTAATACAGACATCAACAGATACACAGCATCAGGGGAGAGAGAGGCCCTATGAAAAAAAGAGGGCGACAAAAAAGGGGGAAAGGAGGCAACAATAACCATAGCGTTGGCCGCACTAACCCAGTTACCCTTAATTAAGTGACAATGACAACCCTGCGAGTCCCTGCTTCCATCCGCTGGTTCGGATTATGCTTCGAAGAACCGATCTTGAAGCTTTTCCTGCTCGACAGCTTCTCAAAATGCATATGAAACTTCTCTTTCTCCGCGACTGATGACGATGAAATGGTATCAACTTCTGTTCGGAGTTATTACGCCTCCATCTCGACAAGTCACCTCGAAAACTGTCCAATCCGAAGTCGCTGTCTCGGCTCTCGACCCCGATAATTCGGTGGCACTGCTTCGAGCCGCCTCTGATGACTCGATTGTCTTTGGATACACGGATCCCGCCCCCTTGTCGCCGCCGAGAGGAAAGGGGAGAGCCAGAGGCAGCGACGCAAGGGGGAGAATCAAACCCTGTAGGCTAAGATTTCCGACCTTACAGAGGAGCCCAGGGTGGCATTGTCTTCACGCGCGTGTGAACAATCAGCCGGGCTATTGTGACAGGAGGTGTTGCTTGAAATTGGATCAATGCGGCACATTGTCGGGTGCATTTTACAGGGAATTTGATCAATTACACACAAATTACGCCCATGCATGTCCAATGACGGCAATTAAGTTGAACGGAGTGCAGAGGTTTCAGGGACTTCCCCTCCGCCCTTCCCCCGATACCCCAACCCCGGGGAAACAACGTTAGGGCTGGAAAGAGTTGAAAATCTAGCAGAAAAAGGGGGAGACTAATGTATTCCTCGACGGCTGTATTTCATTCCGTGCATTTCTTATCTGAGAATAACACCAAGTAAAATAATACCATCCACCAGTAGCGTCACCCGCTGCCCGACACAGGATAAGACTCCTTGCTCGCGTGTACACAAACCCTTCACGGATACGTCAACAAAATACTCGTGGAAAACAGTCTCTTCTTGTTCTCTCTCTATTCTCTCTCATTCAGCTTCTTCCGAGCATACATCCGTTCGTCAAGGCACGATTTTTATCTTTTTTGTTTACTATTTATCTACCCCTTTCCATTTTAGTCTGATTTTCTTTTTTTTTTTTCTTTCTTTCTTTTTTGTTTATTGGTTTGTTTAGCGGTTTAGACTTTATATTTACGTAATTGTTAATTTAATGTTTACATGTCAGTTCCTACCAGCGTTTTTTTCCGTATATCATACATATGCGTTTCTTCTTTCTTCCCTTCTCTTATTCCTGCCATCACTCCTTTTCACGCCTTCCCCTTCCTCGCTCCCCCCTTCCCTCTTCCTCCTTCCTCTCTTCTCCCTCCTCCTTTCCCCTTATTTCTTCCCCCTTCCACCTTTCTCCTCCTTTCCCCTTCCTCCTGCCTCCTCCCTCCTTCCTCTTCCTCCCTTCTCCCTTCTTTACCCCCCTTCCCTTCTCCTCCTCCCTCCTTCGCCCTTTCCCCTCCCCCTCCCTTCCAGACACGAGTGCCTGTAGCCAAAACAATGCGAAGTGAGACAAAGGCAAAAGCCGCGGGGATCAACAAGGAGAGGAGGAGGCCTTCGGGGTGGGGGTCTGGGGGAGGGGGAGGAGGGCAGAGGTCGGGTAAGGGGGTCATCCTGCCTTGAGTCAAGATCACCCGTAACGAACATATTGTTTTAGTTTCCCCTCTCTCTCCCCTTGCTCCTCTTCCCTCTTCCCTCCTCCTCTCCTCCCCCTCTCCTCCTCTCCTCCTTCCCCTTGTCTTCCTCCCTCTCCCTCTTCCTTTTCCCCTTTCTTTTATTCCTGCCTCCCCCCCTTACCCCCCCTCCTTCGTCCTTACGCCTCCGCCTCCGCATTTCTGATTTCTCCTGTTACCTATTTCCAGATTCCTTTTTTTAATCATTTACATCTCTCTTTCACAAACTCAGAACAAGTTAATAAGAATAAATTAATGAAAAGAAACAGTCAACGAATAAAAAAAAAATAGGGCTATGAAAAAATACAAATAGCAACACGGAAAAAAAACCTACAGACGCGAACGCAACACGAGAGAAGGTAACAAGCATAAAAAATGAAACAAAGGAAGCGAGAAGAACAATATGAGAAAGCCATTGTTATTTTGTTGTTTCAAGGTCCCGAGTTGTTGTTGTTGTTGTTGTTGTTGTTGTTGGCGGCGTTGTTGTAGGAGGGCGATGGCAAAGTGGCATTGTCCCTCCGCGGGTCCTCTTGGGGAACAATTAAGTGGAGGCATCATTATGGAGAGAGAAGGAGGAATGGAGAAAAGAAAGGGTTGGGAAGAGAGGAAGATAGGAGAAGAGGGAGGGAGGGAGGGAGGAAGGGAGGAAGGGAAGGAGGGAGGGAGGGAGGACTGAGGGTAAGAGGAAAAAGGAGAGAAGGAAGGAGGAGGGAGGTTTGTTAGTAGGAAGGAACGCAGGGTATGAGAGAGAGAGAGAGAGAGAGAGAGAGAGAGAGAGAGAGAGAGAGAGAGAGAGAGAGAGAAAAGAAAGAAAGAAAGAGAGAAAGGGAGAAAAAGAGAAAGCGAGAGAGAGGGAAGGAGGAGGGGGGGGGTAGATTTTCACACACTAGCAACGAACACACAACAAACGCCCTCACACTCGCTCACACTCCGACGCAAGCACAAGCACGCGCGTTGAGAGAGAAGCCAAGCAAACCAACCGGACAATGAGAGATCGTGGGAGACACAGAGAGAGACGGAGGAAATACGAAAAGAGAAGAAAGAAATAAGAGACACAGAACGAGAGACTGAAGCTGAAACAGAGAGGAAAAACACTGAGGTAGATATTGAAACAGCGGGAGTCTTAGGTAAAAAAAAATGTGTGTGTGTGTCTGTGAGAGAGAGAGAGAGAGAGAGAGAGAGAGAGAGAGAGAGAGAGAGAGAGAGAGAGAGAGAGAGAGAGAGAAGAGAGAGAGAGAGAGAGAGAGAGAGAGAGGAGAGAGAGAGAGAGAGAGAGAGAGAGAGAGAGAGAGAGAGAGAGAGAGAGAGAGAGAGAGAGAGAGACTGAGGCAGAGACAGAGACAGAGGCGTGTGCTAATTGCATTATGCCTCGACCTATTCAGCAGCTCCACAAGATAGTCATGTACAAGTTCCTTTCTTCTAGGTACTCCTCGAGATGCCCAAAACGTGACATTTCAGCCGCCCGGGAGATGGGACAGAAGGAGGCATAAATAGCTTCACAAGGACCCAATCCCCCTCCTCCACCCCCCCCCCTCCTCACCCTCCCCGATCCCGTCCCTTCCGCTTCTTCTCCTAAGTCCTTCAGAGATGGAAGGAAGAGGAAGTGGGAGAGGGAGAAGGAGAGGAAGTGGAAGAGGAACAGAAGGATAAGAAAAGGGTTGGATAAGCTTCCTTTAGTTAGCTTTCGTGATTGGTGAATGAGGTGGATGGAGAAGGTAGAGAAGAATGGAAAGGAAGATGGAGAGGAATATTGTGAATATTGATGAGAATGAAAAAAAGAAAGGGGGAGCAGAAGAGAAAAAAATAAACACGGCGGCGATAAACTGATATAAATAAGAAGTCATATCAAAACTATAAACATCATCTTCCAGCGTTTTAAAAATAGTGAATAGGCTAAAGAAAGAGAGGCGAGAGAGATGAAAGAGAAAAGAAGAAAAGGACAAGGCAGGCGAAGACGAGAACGAACAGACGACGTGACATAATGAGCGTAAGTAAGTCGAGGGAAACTCTTAGACGAGAGACAAGAAGTCAGACCAGCGTGCAACTCGGCGATCCATTTATTATTCCACTCGAGCTAATGATGTCAAGCCTGTTACTTCCGTCATTAACAACAAAAGCTGCCCTTGGGAACAAACTGCTCCCCTCTTTAACCCTATTATCCCGCCATTCCCGCCCTTAATTCCCCCAGTCAGAGAGCCCAAAGTCCCCCTAGGGTCCTTGACGATGGTTGGGACCCGAGAGTGTCGATCACAATTTGGTAGGTGGTGGCTGCCCCCGCCCTCCCCTCGCCCCTCCCCCCTTGCTCCCCCTCCCTCTCTGGTGGTGCGGTTGACACCTCAGGCGTCGGCTTGGTCACGACTCTGACAGGCGGGTCCCTTCGGGCGCGCGGCCGGAGGAGTTCGCCGTCGCCGCGCTTCGCATACCAACCTGCTCCTCTTACAGGAAGATCCGCAGAGAGGCGCTCGGAGCAGAAGAGGTGTCGGGATGCTGCTTAGCGCTGTAATGATGGATGCGAGACACGGCCGCGCGGCGAAGGGGCGGCGGAAGATCGGAGGAGACACTGACGCATCCCTCGGGAGGCAGATAAGGATGTGGAACGCCTCAAGGACACGGCGCAGGCCTTTGGAAACGGCTCACGGCTCCGCCAGATGATTTGATTGTTGTTTAGACCGGTCTCAAGTTTACTTTTGATCGTCCTCTCCCTCTGGCGAGGAAGATTATGACGAGAATAAACTTGTATCAAAGCTAGTGCTAAGCCATGTACACTTACACACACAAGCGTTAACCATCTTACCTGAACAAGAGCATAATTAATGATTCCACTAATGACCCTAGCTCTCCGAGGGGTCGAGTGTAACGACCCAACTTAGGGAACTTACTAAGAGAAATGACCCGGGACTCATTATCAGAAACTACAGGCAGATTACGAGACAAGAGCTTTTGGAGGAGCTGGGAATTATGGCTCATATACGGCTCGGCAGGGACCTTTTCAAATGTTTTTCTCTCGAATTTTCCGTCCTCTCTCTCTCTCTCTCTCTCTCTCTCTCTCTCTCTCTCTCTCTCTCTTTCATTCTCACTCTCTCTCTCTCTCTCTCTCTCTCTCTCTCTCTCTCTCTCTCTCTCTCTCTCTCTCTCTCTCTCTCTCTCTCTCTCTCTCTCTCACTCTCTCTCTCTCCCTCCCTCTTTCGATCTGCCTCTCTTTCTCACGCGTATTCGAAAGAAATCGATATTAGCAAAGAGTCACCGACACGCCTGGGAAAATCACAGGAGCTGACAAGAATAAACTCTTAAGCCCACATTGCTGTAACCCAACACCCCTGAGATCCAAATTAGCTGACCGCGGGTCATCATTTAATAGCACAGGTCACCTTAGGTCACAAGGACGGGGCACCGCATTTCCTTCCTGGCAGGTCACTCGGAGGAATCCCGAATGTCTGATGGAATTCGGAAGCGAAGTCACCGCGAGGTCAGGGAAGGTGACAGAACTCGTCCTGTGGGAATGTGACAGGTGAAAGGAACCGCGGTATGATGAAGGAGGTCAGGTCAAAGCAGGTCGAAGCGATTGCGACGAGGAGAATGTCCGGAATCGACTACAGAATGCAACGGGAAGACACTTTTATCCCTGGCGCGAGGTGATCCTTTCGGGTGAAGGCGGATCCAGCGACCTATATCTTATTTCTCATCTTCTGTCGCGAACGTCAAGACTTTTTTCTTAATGTCTTAGCAATTATAAGAGCCCTCTATGCATCGGCACGCGAGAGTATAATCTTAATCTCGACCTCACATTCACATACAGCAACGGAAACCCACAATACAGCTGACGTCAGCACGCCTAAGATGCTCTTTTGTCCTTCACATCCTGGTCAACCACAACAGTTTGTCGACTGATTTGCATACCGTTTTCTTGCAATAAATACTGGGATTTGAACTTCCGGTGTGATAAAGGAAAAGAATTGGTATAGTCATCGGCTAGAAGGAAGCAACAGAAAGGAGGTATAACACATGGCTAAGCACGTCGGACCCTTAGTCACTCATTATGCGTTGTTGTCATTAGTAATAATTCAGTTATAGTCTTGAAATTCTTAGCCATGTCATACATATATCATAGCGTATGCTTTCACCTTGTTTCCATTTCCAAATTCAAGGATTCAACCTGGGTTATCTTTTCACTCCAACAAAGGCCCAGCATCACCCATTGCACTCAGATTTCAAGATAATAACTATGGTGAAGACGACAACAGCGACGGACATGATGATGATGCAAATGAAGATGATGGAAATGATTATGATAATAATAATAATAATAATAATAATAATAATAATAATAATAATAATAATAATAATAATAAAATAATAATAATAACGTAACATCAACAACAGCAACTTCAACAACTCGACCAAGAAAGCTTTTTCGCAAGAACGTTCATCCTACGAAGAACAGAGGCGCGACTTGGGCTCAACTTGGACCCCGCCCCGTCGCTGCAAGAGAAGCTGCAACGCACACCACGCAAGGGGGAGAGGGAGGGGAGAGGGGGAGCGGCTTAGGACGTGAAGCTCTTTGAAAGATCGCCGATACGTAGCAGCCGCACCTTTGACGGAGCCGCGGGCGTGTCTTTATGCGTATGTGTTAGTTTCTGATATCACAAATCGTGTGATAAGTATCGCTTGTTGGGTGTTCGGAACTTCGCGTGGTAAGTATGGGTTTGTAGAGACAGGGGAGGAAGAGGAAGGAATGGAAAGGGAAAGGGAGAGGAATAGGGAGGAGGGAGAAGGGGAGGGAGCGGGAGAAGGGGAGTTGGGAGGAAGAGAGAAAGAGAAAGACAGGGACAGAAGAAGAGAAAGACTAAGAGAAAGAAACAGACATACAGACATGAAGAGAGAAAGAAAGAAGAGATAGGGAGAGAGCAAGAAGAGAGAAAGAGAGGAAGGGCAAGAGAGAGCGAGAGAGACTCCTCCAGACAGCAATTCCAGTCTCGTAAAGCACCCGTTAATTCCTAGCTGTCCCGCGCTCACTCAAGAAGCTATCAGGAATCCCGCTCTCCTTAACATTCCGGCTCCAGTTCTGCAGCAGAGCCTCCGAGCCATTAGTAGATGACAGGAAATTAACTCTGCTAGCGGGATGGGCAGGTGTAATGGGGATGAATGGGAGTAATTGCTATAAATGGGTGATAACTAGCAGTTAGCATTCCTGGCCCGGGGCTGCAACGTCCGCAACGAGGCACTTTATTATCATATTCGGGGCGCTCGATAGTCTCCAAAATAATTTTCAAAAGTGCTTGCAAACGTTTATGACGGGAAGGCGAGGGGGGTGGGGGGGAGGCGTCCGAGGTGTTTTGTGTCCTTCGCTTTCCTGTTTACATTTAAACGGACCTTTTCCCTGCGATGTGATGTACTGCTATGGCTGCGGCGGCCACCATTGCCTCTGTCTCATGGCGTTGGCGCTTCTGCAGGATCACTTTTGTATCCTGATTCGGTTAGAGGAGGAGGAGGAAGAGAGGATTCTGGCTAGAAGAGGAGAGAGAAGAGGGTGGGTGAGGGGAGGGGAAGGAGAGGAGAAAGAGAGGGAAAGGGAAAGAGAAAAGGAGGAATGGTAAGATAAAGATAGGGATAAAGAGGAGGAAGAGGGGAAAAAGGAGAAGGAGAAGGACAACAAGGGAGGGAGAGAGAGAGAGGAGATCAGACGAGAGGAGAATCTGGGTTAGAAGTAGAAAAAGGGAAACAGACGGAGGAATGTATCAAAGGAAGCGAAGCAGCAAGAAGCCTCGTCTCTCCTGCAAAAAATCAGGGAACAGAGAGACAAATACTAATCAAGACGAGGAGGAAAAGGGGGAAAAAATATTATTCTTGCACAACAGCCCAAGTTATCGATATGTCTGTCATCTTCCCGCCGCGCACGGAAGCCACGCACGCACGCAAAATAGATGCAAACTTGTCTACTTGGGAACGTTCCTACGAATGTCCACATCCGAATTTTCGTTTGAACTATGTGTGAACACCTCCTCCCTCTCCCCCCTCTCCCCCCTCAACTTGCTCTGCCAACGCAAGTCTTTAAAGTCATATATTTTTCTGCCATTTACAGACCACCTTAAGGATAAATTAGCCTTATTAGTGATACGTCGGCAGGATGTAAGCAGCTCCTATGTTGCCAGACGTTGCTTGGCAAAACACCGAGTCATGATGTCCCCATGACAGGATCTTGATGATGTGTTCAGCCTAATCACTTATATGTGAAACTCGAAAGGATGATCCACGTATTCCAGTGCAGCTGAGTTGTGACTGTTCACCATGCCTGTCGTAGTATACCTTTGAAATATTTCAAGTTCTGTTACACATCTAACCAATGAAGTAACAATTTTAAAATAAAACCATCGAGACCCTTACTTTACAAAATGTCTAGCTTCTGTCAGAGTCGAAAACGCTGTTACCTCACTTAGCAGGCTGAACAACAGGTTCGAGGGGAAATTCTGGCGTGTCACGTGCTTCTCGCGAGGGGGCCACAAAATTCCATATTTGAGTTAATAAGTTCCAAATACCTGAGCGAGGGGGAGAGACTTACAATATGCCTCTCGCACTGTGACTCACGGGGACTTGTTTTGAACCTGCTACCTCTTCCCCCCGTGTTCTTTCTAATCGTTGTATAACCACCCTTTTGGCTCCCTGTTCACGTGTTGTCCATGTCATTTCTTTAAATTTAAGCCAGACTTACGAGTGCGCCAGAGTACATTATTGTTTTGTAAAGTCAACCAGGGGAATACTTACGCGTGCATCAAAAATTGGCTCCACGGGCAACCCATTCTACACAACGCGGGTTATGAGCGAAAGTCCCGTGCTCAGCCAATCAGAAGACAGAACCACATCAATACTTCCTTCTCACTGGTCCATTAGGCACGCCTGTCGTCCGCCGGTGACAGGCGCGCCAGATGAACAGCCGGGAAAGATCTCCTAGGCTTTTACGTGTGTGTAAATAACGTCTCTCGGATACTTGATTATATAAACAAACTCCTGATAACAAGCCGTAAGACGAAACGGAAAATAAGGTGCTTCAGTCAACTTGGTAAAAAAGAAAGAAAAAATATAAGAAAAACTAAAGTGAAGGGAACCATGCTGGCTTCCCCTAGACTAGTATTTCCCGAATTTGACTTCCGATCATAACGGTGTGAGCTCTCCCCCACCCCACCCTCCTCCGCCGCACAGCCCTGCATTCCGGCGCTGTTTACAAAAATTTTCACCCGACTTAATTTCCTTTCCATCAACGAGTACAGAGATGTTTGAAGACGGAGAAGCCACCTGCCAAATCCCATCTCGACGCTGTTCTTCGCGACACGGACGAGACGCGGTGAAAATACCTGCGTCCACATTACTGAACAGGAGGACAAGTAGCTTTCTCATGCGTGGGTGCTGAGTGGGTGGGTGGTGGTGGGGGTGGCGGGGGTGGAGGGGAGATAACAAGATTCTGAAGAAGTCTATCCGGTCCTCTTCTCACCCCTTCCCCTACCCCATACCCCGTCACCCTCCCCCGCCCCATACCTAGCCCACGTGGTGTCAAGTGTATTATTTTGGGTGGTGACGTTGCGGGCGGAAATGGGCGTTTTGGAGTTCGTGTGAGACCTGTCGAAGGCGCAAAGGCGACCTGACCTCCTGGGTTCTTCCTCCCCCTCCCTTCCCCTCTCCCTCCTCCTCTCTCCTCCTTCTGTCCTCGTCTCCTCCCCTCGTAGCCCCAGCACGCACGGGTCGGAAGGTCAACAGGTTTGAGGGATGGAAGGAAGGGCTTATTAAGAGTTGAATGGGGAAGCTGGCGGGGAGGAAGGAGGGAGACGAGGAAGAGGGGGAAGCAGGAGAGCGGGAGATGAAAGAGAAGAAGAAGAAGTCTTATATAACTTAATGAATGCGATTTATTTCGATCCTTCTTTCATCCACACATCTCTTCGTCCAAACAATGTACAAGCTTAGGTATGAGACACCCTGGGTAAAAAAAAAAAAGGGGCGGAAAAAAGCTCAATCCACACACGCAAACATCTTTTATTAATTTACCACACTTCTTTCGTCAGCCCATCTCCCCCTCCCCCCTTTTCTGCCCGCCCCCCCCCCTCCCCCACCCGCACAGAGCATTTGCCCAGGTGCTGCTATACTGCTATACCCAGGAGCACATCTGCGAATCCCCGCGGCCTCGTATAATTTCGTAGGTTCGTGTAATTTCTGTCGAATTCCTGGAAGGGGGAGCGATTATAATGGTGTATCGATGATAATGATGATTACAGCAAGTGCCAATATTGTTATCAATAGTTGTAGTAGTTAATATTATCATTGGTTTTGATATTAACATCGCATTAGTTGCATCAGTCGTATTCTTTCTCTCTTTCTCTTTTTCTTTTTTCTTTCTCCCTTTTGCTTCTTCTGTTCCACCTCCCTCTCCTTCTACTCTTTCTGCCTCTCTCTCTTCTTCTACTCTTCCTCCCTCTTCTTCTCCTTCTCCTTCTCCCTCTCCCTCTCCCTACCCCTATCCCTCACCCTTTCTCCATTTCTCCTTGCAAGATGCAACACTCGTGCAATCACGATCTGACGTGCTTGTTACTCACCATTCACTATGTCTGACGGCGGTATGCAAAAATGAGCCCTCGGAGTAGAGAGATTACGTGTGCTTGTTCCTTGTCGCTTGTCAAGGACGCGAGGGAGACAGTGGGCGCGAGAGGCAGTGTTGCAACGGCAGATCATGAGAAACTTGATAAATTCATTTTAGCTTTTGGAGTGCAAACGCGTGGAAATTATTGTTCCAGGTGGTGGTGGTGGTGATGATGATGATGATGATGATGATGATGATGATGATGATGATGATGATGATGATGATGATGATGATGATGATGATGATGATGATGATGATGATGATGATGTGATGATGATGTGATGATGATGTGATGATGATGATGATGTGATGATGATGATGATGATGATGATGATTACCGTTATCTTTGTAATTATTATTTCAGTCATTATTGTCATTATTATTATTATTACTACTGCTACTATTTTTATTATTACTATCATTATTAACATTACTATTATTCTCATCACCATAATAGTGATAATAATTATTGTTATCATTATTATAAATATTATTATCATTATCATCATCACCGCCATTAATTATGATCTTATCAATAGTATTAGAAGTAGAAATATCAATATAACAATATCATCACACACACACACACACACACACACACACACACACACACACACACACACACACACACACACACACACACACACACACACACACAAAACACACACACACACACACACACACACACACACACACACAAACAGACAAAAGAGCAAACGAGCCAACCACCCCATTAATAACAATCTAACGAGCGGATCAGCAACCTCCTCGATCATTACAGCTTATCTGATAACACTTGCGGCGAGCTGTTCCCGCAACACACGTGGCGAAATAATCCACATGAATCCGGGGGCGTTCGCGAGTGATCGACTGACATAATCATGTTTGGCCGAACGATAATCCGGTGACGAGGGGCGCGGAGAGAGGCGTAATGATGACGTAATCATGATCCCATATGGAATTGAGAGGGGGGAGGAGGAGGAGGGAGAAGGGAGAGAGGAGAGATGAAGAAATATACACACACACACACACACACACACACACACACACACACACATATATATATATATATATATATATATATATATATATATATATATATATATATATATAAGGATATAAGAAGAGGGCAATAGGGAGAGACGAACAGGCAGACAAACAAACAGACAAAGACAGAGACATACAAAAACAGAGAGAGAGAGGGGAGGGGAGAGAGAGAGAGAGAGAGAGAGAGAGAGAGAGAGAGAGAGAGAGAGAGAGAGAGAGAGAGAGAGAGAGAGAGAGAGAGAGAGAGAGAGAGAGAGAGAGAGAGAGAGAGAGAGAAATTCTCCCACCACGTACCTTAGGTGTCGTCTAGAACGTTAATGACTATTACGGAGTTACATAAAAATAATATATTCGACAAGGCCCAAGTGCCCCCCTCCTAACCCTCCTTTCTCCTTCCTCCTCCCCTCCCCCATCCTCTCACCCCTCCCCCTGAGCACACTAAAATGGCATACCAACATTATGCAAATTTGGAGACTTTAAATATCCCGCTAGACACTTGACTCCCGAGGAAGGGAGGAGGGGGAGGGGAGGGGAGAGAAGGGGCAGGGAGGAGAGAGGGGGAAGCGAGAGAAAGGATAGAAGGGGCAAGGGGAACAGGGTGGGAGGAGGGAGAGGGGAGAGAAGGGGGGGGAGGGGTATGAGTGTCGCGTGAGATTAGAGGCAACCGACCTGGCACCCGGCTCCCTACCGACCATTATCCGGCTCTGCATCCGTTTGTGCTCTCCATAACCGTTGTGGCAGCGAGAGGTGGGGAGGGGGGGGGAGGGGAGGGGAGGAGGCCAGATAATCAAAGAGGGAGGTGAACGTGGAGAGACAGCCTAACAAAAAAAAAAAAAATGTTATATTCCACAAGCTTACATTCGTACAGAATACCTCCGGCCGCCACGAGGAATCATTTCAATACATTTTCTTGTCTGATTTCCTTTCCTCAATTTTCTGGCCTTTTACAACCTTGAACTCGCAGCTTGTGGAGGTGTGTCTTTATCTATCTATTCATCTTCTTTTACGAATATGTAGCGATATCCAATTATAGCATTCGTACACACAAGTGTTTTGAGGAGAACAGCTGTGTGATGAGAGGGAAGAAAAAAAAATATCCTTATGACAAGTGCTAGATTTCCAGCGCCATTTTGAACTAGCCTCACTCTCCCGCCTCTCGAACCACCATCGGTCGACCAAAGGCAATCACTCCGACCGCCGAGGAAAAAATATGGGACATTAAACGACCGCGTAAAATCCACAGTTTCATTTCCGCAAATCGTTCATAAATAGCGTTTTCGTAGCGCCCTGGATTGATGCATCCGGATTCATCTCCTAACATCTGACCGCGGTACTGCGAACGCCAATTTGTAGCAGGAGGAATCGGCCTTTCTGAGCCTCACGTAAATGTCAGATCGTGGGTGCCATTGCTCCGTCATGCGTAGTATTGGAAATCTATTGGATTTATGTCAGAAAGTCGGCAAGATTGTCGTAACGCTAATATTTCACATTTCAAAGCCAGTGGGATCAAAGCTAAATCTTATCTTCAGATATAAAAGCGGCCTAATATACTTCAAGAGAAGAAAAAAATATCTTATAAAGAAATGTGATAAGACAGATACATAAAAAATTGTAACTAATACAAAGCACATAAAAAGACGTAAAATGGGAACATATACACACACAAAAAAAATCTTATATTCTGACGTGACAAGTGATAAGCTCCCCCCCCCCCCCCCGCCCGGATGTCAGACATAGAAATAACTCACGAGAAAAGCCAAGCCAACACAACAAAAAGCGTTTCATCTACAACAAGAGAAGAGAAAAAGAAAAAAAAAACAATAACACCCGCCTAGTCAAATTCCTCGATTCCGAACGCAATTTCAAACGTAAAATATGCAGCGGTCCGGACGAAACCTTTGACGCGCGGTCGCCATCGCTTCCCAACGCCCGATAGGCTCGTTTCCCTCTCCAGCCTCCCAGAGATACGTCATCTGCTCTCATCTCGCGTCTTATCCCGGCCACAGATCGGACGCGACAGGTCAATCTCCGATAGAAGTATGAGGTCTGCGAGAATTTCATCTGGCGTGATTGGGAAGCCAGTGATTGGGATGCTATGATTAGGACGGAGATCGCTCGGCCGGAAGAACGCGTGGACATACGTGTATGTATGCGTGTGTGTGCGTGTGCGTGTGCGTGTGCGTGTGTGTGTGTGCGTGTGTGTGTGTGCGTGTGTGTGTGTGTGTGTGTTTGCGTGTTTGCGTGTCACCCATGGCGACACATGAGGCCTTCATTCTTGGAAAGTTACTTTCAGCTGTCTTTCAAGTGATCTGAAATAGCTGTGGCTGATAGATTCCTTCCCTCCGTATTTACATTTCTGAGAATATAGATCCCTGTATTTTTATGCCTACATACACTATGTCTGTCAACATATCTATCAGTCTACCTCTCCGTGAATTTGCATTCATATGCCTTTCTATCTACAGTATACACACACACACACACACACACACACACACACACAGAACACACACACACTTATATATATATATATATATATATATATATATATATAATATATGTGTGTGTGTGTGTGTGTGTGTGTGTGTGTGTGTGTGTGTGTGTGTGTGTGTGTGTGTGTGTGTGTGTGTGTGTGTGTGTGTGTGGTGTGTGTGGGGTTGATAATTTGTGCATTTCATATTTATACTTGTAGTCTATATTACGTACACAATATAGGTGTGACCGTACGTCAGTATTCGAGTTAAAACATCAGTGTATAACATTAAGGTGTAAAGTGTCTCACCTGTCATATTATCTTGGCAAAGGCGAACCCACTCACGTGTCATGGCCCTTACTCACCCCACAACTCACCACACACGCACGCACGCAGACATACAAACTTACTACTCCTCACTCCTCTTCTCTCTCTCTCTCTCTCTCTCTCTCTCTCTCTCTCTCTCTCTCTCTCTCTCTCTCTCTCTCTCTCTCTCTCTCTCTCTCTCTCTCTCTCTCTCTCTCTCTCTCTCTCTCTCTCTCTCATACATATGCACTATATGTGTCTATCCGTTTATCTATCTGTCTGTCTCTTCGCTTATATACTGATTTATCTCCGTTTGAACTAACAACTATCTATATGTCTATCTATCAAAGAAAGACACAAGAATTGGTCTCATAAAGTCTGACTGTATCTGTCTATTGCTGCCCGGCTGATACATTGTAATAATCGGCTAAACAAACATTCCTCTGCACCACCGGCTCCCCCTAAAAGTTCGAACCTCGTCGTAAAAGCGACCGAAACAGCATCCACCTCTAAAGACAGCTAATAGCCGGCAGTTGAAATGTGAAAGAGGGATCTACAATAAACGAGGCGGGCCTTAAATCACCAAGATTTTTGCCAATAGGAAGTTGGCGACACTCAATAAGAGAGACGAACGCCCGCTCTGACATTTACGGCTCAGACGCATCGAATTTGCATCGTAAACAGGATTCGGTTCGCTTGTGAAGGATCGAATGTTACTCCTACGAAGCTCGCGGTGATTCGGGAGCCGTTGGCGGAACTCTATACTGTAAGATTGTTTCACGAAAAGTGTACGCTTGTTTATTTCGGTATTCTTATACACATACACAGAAATAGATAGACAGATAGAAATAAGGTGGACGCGCGGTGTGCATATTCGCGAGCGCATCACTACACGGCGTTCATCAGCGTTGCCCGACACCCAAGCGCTATAAATCCCCCAATCCGGAGCCCTCGAAATGGCGCGGGGACACGTCCGCGCTCGGGAGACGCCGAAGCCCTCAAACTTAGCTCAAAATTTATAAATACTACAGAGTAAACAAACTCCCGGCCACCAAAAACCTCTAAATATTCGCATCTCCGTGTATCACTGCGAGAACGGCCTGGGGTGCGGGGAGCGGGAGTCAGAGCTGCCCTCTTCGCCAGCACTATTCTGTTTTTAATTATATGCGTGTAATTCTATTCGCTTTTCTTCTTTCTGTTTCTTGATTTGTCTACCTAGAAGTCAATGTCAATCTCTGTTTCTCCCTCTCTCTCTCCCTTTCTCGCTCTCTCTCTCTCTCACTCGCTCCTTCTCTCCTTTGTTCTCACTCTTTTCAAACATTGCAAAATGAAATGTAAAAAAAAAGTAAAAAAAAAAAAGAACTACTCTCCTATCCCTTCTCCTTCCCCCGTTTTCGCCACTCACTTAATTTTGGCGTAAAAAATGTTCATAGAGTCCGTTACTTATTTCCTTATCCTTACATCCTTAAGGACCGAGGGAGGGGGAGGGGGAGAAGGGGGTATGGTGCTAAAGGGTGGAGGGGGGGGGTGAGGTATTGAGTTCCCTGATGCAAACAACATCTCGTATTTCAGGGTTGGGAAACCGACATTATTTTAAATTAATTTACGCGTGTTTCCTATCGCTAATCATGCAATTAAAAACCCAAACCAGGGGGGAAAAACGGCGAAATAGCGAAAATTCATTATAAAAATAAGAAAATACGCCCGTAATCCCCCCCTCGAGTTACATAAATACGATAAACAGTTCGCTGATCGGGCGGGAAAGGATTACCCGAAGAAGCGATAAAACCGGGTCACACAAGGGTCGTATATTTTGTGCGGAAATATGCAAAAATTCTCAAGAGGGGGATTACTCACCGTTAGGCAGGAGGGGGAGGGGGAGGGGAAGATCATGGGGGGGGGGGGATTTCCGGGGAGTTGATGGGTTTGTAAAATTTTTGCTTTTGAGAGCGAACGGCGGGGGGGGGGGGGGGGCTTGCGTGTGGCTGTGTGGTTTACAAAATATTATATGCAAATAAATATATACATGTGTATAAATAAATAGATAGATGGACAGTTAGATGAAGTAACATATGGGCAGTTACATAGACAGATAGACAGATAGTTAAATAGATAATAACATGGATATAGAAAAAAAAATTATATACACACATATACATACATAAATATACAGATAGATAGACAACTAGATAGATAGACAGATAGACACACACACACACACACAATATATATATATATATATATATATATATATAATATATATATATATATATATATATATATATACATACAGACAAATATGTACAGATGCTACTTTTATCTGTATTTCCATTCCCCAATCAGTCAGATTCATTATTACAAGCTGACAGAAACCAATATGATGTACTGACAGAAAAGGGTTCGAAAAAATAGTAAGAACAACAACGAAAAAATGCTTGGCAGTTAAAAAGGGAATGTGTGTGTGTGTGTGTGTGTGTGTGTGTGTGTGTGTGTGTGTGTGTGTGTGTGTGTGTGTGTGTGTGTGTGTGTGTGGGTGTGTGTGTGTGTGTGTGTGTGGTGGTGTGTGTGTAGTGTGCAGAGAGAGAGAGAGAGAGAGAGAGAGAGAGAGAGAGAGAGAGAGAGAGAGAGAGAGAGAGAGAGAGAGAGAGAGAGAGAGAGATCCAAGCAGTCTAATAAACCGAGCAGAGTTAGCCTAGGCCTACACTAGACAAGATAAACATTAAAAAAAAATTCGGAAGTTTACCATTTTCCCCTTTTTCATCGCCCCGGTGGGAAGGCGAAGCGAGGGGGGAGCAGGGGGCAAAGGGGGAGGGGGAGAGAAAGGAGAAGAGAGGGGGAGAGTAAATGGGATGTTTGGGGAGCGACACCTAGCTCCAAACTGACACATAAAATATGAAATGATTAGCGCCTTCTGCGATTGGAAACAGCTGCGAGGGCGGGTCTCCAGGCAGAGGTGAGGGAAGGGGGGGGGGGAGGTCGCAGGGGCAGGGGCAAGGAGGAGGAAGGAGGGAGAGGGGAAGAGGTGAGGGGACTCTTCCTGCGTGAGAGAAGAGAAACGTCTTTTCGCGACGTCGTGACGATCACACGAGGCAGGCGCTCCTTTTAAGACGTAACTTGATGCGTCGTAGCAACACCCGGCGACGCTTGGGGGAAATGCGCGTCGAGGAGGAAAAAAATACGGGAAACAATAGTCGGTAGATAGAGAAAATGATAAAGCACACACAGTGATAATAGCAATAAAGATAAAGAAAACAGCAGCAATAACATTACTAACAATAACACTTCAATTTTATCTCTCAGGACTTTTCTCGTTAACAAAAGACTTCCACTTTTACCCATCCACACAAGATCAACGAAAGAAAAGAAGAAAAGAAAAAGACAAACAGGCAAATAAAAAAGAGAGACGGAGAAAGGATCCACGGCAGCGGAAAGCAGCGCGGGAAAAAATGGAGTAATTGATCCGCAGAGAATACAAACACGCAAGAGAGGTGACAAGGGTAATGCGCGAGGAGGAAATGAGATGGAACGGGAGCTATGCCGCGCCTCGGGAGGGTGAATAATGCCCGCTTCTCGTGGGATCAACTGCGCAGGACTTATCTCTTGAGGGTTTTTTTTCTCTCTTTTTTCTGTTTTTAATATATATTTTGGGGGGAAAAAGCGCGGGCAAACAAGACCCAGGGGAATGGAGGATTCGAAAATACCGGAAGGGGCGGAGGAGGAAATACTTATTTGTATATTTATACACATACTCATACGGATACACACACACCCGCACACACACACACACACACACACACACACACACACACACACACACACACACACACACACACACACACACACACACACAAGACGCAGATGAACGAAAGCTCCGTCAAAACTACAATAGCCTCCACTTCTCATGAAACGCTGTTTGGCGCAATCACACGGGAGGAGGAAAATGCAGCCAATAAAAACACGGCTACCGCACTGCCTGTTGACATTCCACAGATCGTAAGTTTGCTGTCACTTAGCACAGACTTTCCCGTTCCCCTTGTGGCATACGAAGGGGATGGGCTGATGCGACCCCTGGGAGCTTCTTAACCCTTTCCGAACAAACTCCGAAGCCCAGAGATAAAGAAAAAACGTTAAACTGGGCGCCGAAACGTGGCCACACTAACAAACTACTGAGTCAGAGATTCGCTTTGGACGCAAAAGCTGACAGCTGTATAAACCCATAGCCTCCATTCTTGCACTGATTGGATAAATACGCGGACACTTCTGGAGACATTGAGCGGCTGGGCAACTGACAAATACTTCGGCATAATGTGTCTCTTTGGTTTGTTTTCACTGTGGGAGGTTAGAGCAAAGGAAAACAAGGAAAATAAGAGCGAAATACGCTAGCCGAATTATCTTGCTTTGGTATAAGGCGGTAAAATCACGAGGAAAATTTTTTTTGATAGTGCGTCGTTTGTTACAATTCCTTAATTGAATAAAAAATTAAAAAGACAGATGCTGTTTGAATGATGTGAAAGTAGGGAAGTAAGTAAGGAAGACGATTTGATAATAATGTCATCAATGCTATTAATACCAATAATGAAATGATTAGCAGATGATAGGTTTTAAGACCGTTGTCATTATATAATATATTATCATTAATGTACGAAGCGTCGCATTAATATAATAATTTTTGATCGCCGCGCATGACAAGGCGTTAAAGAAGAGCAGAGGTAAAGTGAAATAAAATAAATACAGAACAAGGTGCCGTCAGCTGCTCTCTTTCTCCATTACACCCACCTTCTCCACCTCCAACACCACCACAACTTCCATTTCCACCTCCCCCTCCACCTTTTCCACTTCCTCCTCCACCACCACCTCCTCCTCCTCCTCCTCCTCCTCCTCCTCCTCCTCCTCCTCCTCCTCCTCTTCCTCGTCCTCGTCCTCGTCCTCCTCCTCCTCCTCCTCCTCCTCCTCCTCCTCCTCCTCCTCCTCCTCCTCCTCCTCCTCCTCCTCCTCAGCCTCCACTCGGGGCTCCAAGACAAAAGCCGAGAGGACAAGGATGCGGAGGAGGCGTTTTCCAAGAGCGATGCGAAGGACAATTGCTGCTCCAGACTATACGCGGGCGAAGAGAGAAAAGGAGGTTCAGGCACAGAAATAATGGGATGTGAGAGAGAAGCCGCTATTCAGACTCGAGGCCCCGGAGAAGGAAGGGAGGGAGGAGGGGGGGGGGGAGGGCCGGAAGGAGGGAGGTTCTGGAGAAGGAGGAGGACTTGCGGGAGGGGGAGGGGGAGGGGGAGGGAGGGGAGGGAGGAGTAGCAGGGGGAGGCGAAGAGGAGCAAGGAGAGAGGGGGGGGACCGGTGGAGGAAGAGGGGGGAGACCTAGGTGGAGGAAGGAGGAGGGGAGAGAGGATGATGAGGAAGTGCAGGGGAAGGGGGGAAGGGGGGGTTGAGATCTTACACAAGATTATCATTATTATTATTATTATTTTTCAAATAATGTTCTCTGTTCTTTCTACAGTCTTTCTCTATCCCTCTCATTCACTTCACCCCCTTACCCCTCTCTCTCTCTCTCTCTCTCTCTCTCTCTCTCTCTCTCTCTCTCTCTCTCTCTCTCTCTCTCTCTCTCTCTCTCTCTCTCTCTCTCTCTCTACTCTCTCTCTCTCTCTCTCTCTCTCTCTCTCTCTCTCTCTCTCTATATATATATATATATATATATATATATATATATATATGTGTGTGTGTGTGTGTGTGTGTGTGTGTGTGTGTGTGTGTGTGTGTGTGTGTGTGTGTGTGTGTGTGTGTGTGTGTGTGTGTGTGTGTGCTACATATTATTTTACTTTCACACCCCTTTTGCCTTTCTATTAATTCTGTTTGAGGACGTAAGGATGCGATTCCAGTATAACAGCACTGAAAAGTTGATTATTTATCTTGTATATATACATCTAAATCATTCTCTATTATACATGCATACATACATACATATAAACGTGCATACATACATACATACATACAAGAATACATACATACTTACATACATATAAGCATACATACATACATACATACATACATTTTCTTTCTTTTAACGGTAGGTTCATGTCTGAGCCGCCGTGGTCACAGCATGATACTTAATACATACATACATACATACATACATACATACATATAAACATACACACATATATACATACATACATACATACATACAGATAAACATACATATATACATATACATGTATGTATGTGTGTGTGTGTGTGTGTGTGTGTGTGTGTGTGTGTGTGTGTGTGTGTGTGTGTGTGTGTGTGTGTGTGTGTGTGTGTGTGTGTGTGTGTGTGTGTGTGTGTGTGTGTGTGTGTGTGTGTGTGTGTGTGTGTGTGTGTGTGTGTGTGTGTGTGTGTGTTTATATATATATATATATATATATATATATATATATATATATATATATATATATATATTGTAACAAAAATATCAAACCATCAACTATATTTGTCATTGTCAAAGAGAAAAAATCCTGGCCTTCAATACCGCGTTGGGAATCTGGCACAATA
>NC_051391.1:16131801-16161801 GCF_015228065.2 Penaeus monodon | reverse complement strand
AGGGGAGGGAAGGGAGGGGGTAGAAGTGACTCCTGTGTTTTCTTATTTTATGAATGGGTGCGCAGAAGCTTTGCGCATGTGGGGGGGTGAGGGGGTGAGAGGGGTAGCTGAGAGTATGTATAAGGGAAGTGCTTTCACGATTATTATTCCTATTATTGTATTTTCCTCCTTCGTGTCTAGATTTTTGAGTGCTCGACAATTTTTTTCCCGCCTCTCTCCTCTTTTTTATGGTCTCTGCTTTTTCGCGAAGGACGAGGAGAGAAAGATAGAGAGAGAAAAAAAACGAGATAACAGAGTGGGGAGAAAAGAAAAACACGTAAAAAAGAGTGTTACTAAAACTTTTCCGAAGTGTATTTCTTGTAGACAGGCGATGAAAGGAGAGCCCAGGTGAGAGTAAGAAACGGGGGGGATAGGGAGAGGGTGAGAAGAGAAAGGGGGGAAGGGAGAGGGGAGGAGGAGAGGGGAGGAGAGGAGAAGAGGGGAGGGGGGGGCCTAGTGGTTGGAGGAGAAGGAGGAAGAGAAGAGGAAAGAAAAGGAGAAGGGGAGAAGTAGAAAAGAGGGAGATAGAGGAAGAGGAAGGGGACATGAGAAGGAGGAGAAAGAGAAGGAAAAGAAGGAGAAAGAGGGAGAAGAATATAAACGATGATAGAAATTGATATCGAAGGAAATGAAAGGCAGATGTTGGTGACGACAAAGAGGCGGAAAATGAAGAGAAGAAGAGAAAAGAGGAAGAAGAAGAAGGAAAAAAATACAAAGAAAGAGACACAAAAACAGATGAAGAAAGAAAATAGGAGCAAGAGAAGAAAAAAAGAAGAAGAGAAAGAAGGATGGGAAGAGAAATAGTAAAAGAGAAGAAGAAGAGGGAAGGAGGAAGAGGAAAAAGAGAAAGGAAAAAGAGAGAATAAAGAGTGTGGATAAGAGGGAACACAAGACGAGGGCGAAGCAGAGAATCTTAATCTGTTTTCGGTGTGATCGGTGACCTCGCGAAAAGGTGACACGAAGAACAATTTATGGCCCATTCGCTCTCTCGCTCTTCCCTACATTTCTTCCTTCTCTCTCACACCCCTTTTCGCTCCTTTACATTTCAAAATTTTCTCTCCCCCCTCCCCCTTTTTTTCCCCTTTCGCTAGGTACGCCTTTCGTTCTTTAAATTTCGTTTTGTTTTTCCTGCTGTTTTTCGCTTTCCTCGTTTACGCTTTTCGATGCTTAAACCCCATTTCTCTTTTTCCCTTGAGCTTTCTCTCATTCCCTCTTTCGCTTTTTAAGGTTATGTCTCTTTCTTCCCTTTTCCCTTCATTCGGCCTTTTCATTCTCTTTTTTTTTCTTTCCCCCTTCTCTCATTCCCTCTTTCGCTCTTTAAAATCCACTTTCTTTCTCTCATTTTCCCCTCATTCGCTCTCTCTTTCGCTCTTTAAACTCCATTTTTCTCTTTTCCTCTTCCGTCACTGGGTCACTTGAGTATCACTTACAAAACCACCACCTAGATAATAATAATAAAAAAAGGTTACCAATTGAAAATCGAGAAGACCTGAAAAAAAAAACGAAACGAAAAAAAAAACGAAAAGAATAAAAGAAAACCGCAATAAATCAGAATGAGCGATGGTGGGGACATCTATTGCACGACAATTTAAGTGGACAGAGAGAATTTTAATGCCTTTCTTTATCAGATAATTGAGACTACATTCTAATGGGTTTTAAAGCAGGTTGTGCGTAGAGAAGGGGGGGGAAAAAAGCATAGGTAGGCATAAACCATTCAT
The DNA here is from genome assembly GCF_015228065.2 of Penaeus monodon. Classification (NCBI taxonomy): domain Eukaryota; kingdom Metazoa; phylum Arthropoda; class Malacostraca; order Decapoda; family Penaeidae; genus Penaeus; species Penaeus monodon. The sequence goes on along the minus strand of NC_051391.1, from coordinate 16,160,044 downwards.
AAATCATATGGGCGAGGCATGACACTTGTGGACACTTACATACATGTGCACATACATACATACGTACATCATACATATATATTCATCCGTTCGTTTTTTTTTGTTTTTTTTTTATTACTTTCGTCTCACTATGGTATTCTAATTTCCTTCGTCATTCCTCTTCCTCTTCGTTCTTCTCTCTTCTTTCTTCTTCCGTTTCTCTCTCTCTCTCTCTCTCTCTCTCTCTCTCTCTCTCTCTCTCTCTCTCTCTCTCTCTCTCTCTCTCTCTCTCTCTCTCTCTCTCTCTCTCTCTCTCTCTCTCTCGTCAGAAAAGTCCCTCGGGTACAAGTTCACCTTAAATCACGACATCTTGGGATTCATTTGGCACCACTTTGTCTAATCCCCCCGGGAGCTCACCCCCTCCCCTCCCTTAGCCTCGATCCCCTCCACCCCTTTCCCTTCATCACCTCCAGCCTCCCTTAATACCCTTGGATCTACCCTTTAATGCTCCCTAAGGGTGTACAGTGGTCAGGTGTGGAGGAGAAGGGCGAGGAGGGGGGGAGGGTGCTGGACGAAACAGCTGGCGCGATCTCCAGCTGGTACAACACACCTTCCCTTCTCGTTCGCTTTAGCCAGGGTTTCGCTATAGAGGGGTTGCCGTGACAGGCGAAGGGAAGAGGCGTAGGGAGGGAGAAGGGGGTGGGGAGGTGGGCTACAAAAGAGTGTGTATGTCATGAGATTATGACATGATGTCTGTCATGAACAAGGGCCAACTGTTTCATGACTATTATTGTTGGGCGCGATGGAAAGGGGGCCGTAGTTGGAAGGCTATAAAGAAGGAGAAAAAAGTGAGGAAGGGAGAGCGAGAAGGAGGAGCCGGGGGCGTCCGTTGAGGGAGGAGTTTCATTGCACACCAAAAGAAGCTAATCCTACTGGTTGAGTTTATAGTACGTTTACTACTTGCAAATGAACGCAGAACAATCCAGTGCGGGAGAATAAGGAACTTGTAACGAAGGAGGGCTAAAAAAAAGGCATGAATATAGAAGAAGGAAGGAAAAAAAAAAGACATACGTTAATGGAATATAAACGTACGAGAACTCACTAAAACAGTCCATAAACAGACTCACAGAGAACCCTTTATTAACCACATATCATATTTTTCTGTGTGACTATTTCTTTCCCCTCTACTCTCCCTCTCCGTTTCCTCCCTCCCCTCTCCCCCTCCCCCTTTTTTTCGAATCACTTTCCCCTCTGTTTTCGTCATAAGTTTTTCCCAATACACTTTATTTCTCAGACCCATTCTTAAGTGTTACTTGCAACCCCTCAACGCCCCCCCTCCTCCTTTCCCCTCCTGCTCCCCTCCCTTCCCCTCCCCTTCTCAGAGCTTAGAGGGAGGAAGATAAAGTTCAATGGCTCTCAATACGAGCCTCAATCAGGACTAAATATAAGTATGACCTCCATTGTTTCTAGGGTGCAGAGGGAGGGAGGGGAAGGAGGGAGGAGGGGGAGGGGAAGGAAGTAGGGGGAGGAGGGTAAGAAAGGAGGAGGAAGAGGATAAGGAAGGAGGGGAGGAGAATAAGAAAGATGGGGAAGAAGGCTAAGAAAGGGGAGTAAAAATGGAAGGGGTAGAGTGTAAGGAAGAAGGAGGAGAGGGAAAAAAGGAAAGAGAAAACGTCTCCCAAGGAGAGAGAGGGAACAGGGAGAAGGGAGTCAGAAGGGAAGGGCATGAAATCTCCCCCAAAATGAGAAAGAGGAGGGGAAAGAAAGAAAATGGGGGAGAGGGGAAGAAAGGAGGAAGGAAGAATTTTAGGGCCCCAAAAAAAAAGAAGGGAATGGCGAGAGACGTAAAGAAAGAGGGAGGAGGGAGAGGAGAGAAGAGTGAAGGAGAACCGAAGGAAAAGCCTCTCTTGGACTTTAGCTCTTCTTGATAACCTGAAGACGGCGCTGCAAGTGGGGAATTCTTTGGGATAATTTTAGTCTCCGAAAAGGGGTTATGAAGGGGGGGAGGGGGGAGGGGGAGAAAGCTTAGGAAAAGGAAGAAAAAAAAAATGTATGTCTATCCCTGGGTTAAGTTTGTGGTTGCTGGGTTGTAAGTTTCTGAATATATAATTATAATCCAAGGCTTTTTATTCGCTGACACCGCGTGGAATGTAATTAGGCATATAATCCTGAGCTATATAAAGTGTGACGTTTGATTACTCCGAACAAATGTATAGCTTGATAAAATGGTGCCATTCCTTTCGCAGCTGATATAATGAATAATTTTCGAGACGAATGCGTGGATCCTGATCGACAGCGAATTCGGTTTTGTTTTCTATTCTGAAAATATATTCGGATATAATGTATTCATAAAAATGTCATTTTTACATTCACGGGAGATTTGACGCTAAAATCTATGACAATGAACTACCATCCCCCCCCCCTCTCCCCCTCAGTTCCTCCCTCCCCTTTGCGGTTCACCCTAACAACCACCACCAAGCATCCCTCCCCCCCCTCTCCCGTGGCCCCCTCCCCCGCGTCAGAACCGCCCCGCTGCTGCCACTATTTTAGCTCCCTCAAGTGGCACCGTTGACCGTAATCGTCGGCCTCATCACCATAAAGCCCCACAGTGCCGGCGCCGCACACAATTGTCAGCCAAGGGAGGTATGTTGGTCGCCATTTTGTGCAGCTGCCTCATTGTTGTAGCCATTTTGAAGTTGGCAAGAAAACCCCCTTCTCCCTCTCTCTCTCTCTCTCTCTCTCTCTCTCTCTCTCTCTTTCTCTCCCTCTCACTCCTTCCCTTCCTCCTCCTCCTCCTCCTGCACAGGCTCCCAACAGCGGCCCCGGTTCCCCCTCCTCCTCCCCCTCCCCTGCCCCTCGCTCTCTCCTTCTCTCACAACTGTCGAGGAGTTTTGCTCCTTGCACGAATGCCGTTGCAGAAATGTTGCGCTGCCGTTTGTTTCTTTTTCTTCCCCGCCCGGGTTTTTGTCTTCAACCCTTTGCTTTTTTTCGAAAGAGGAAAGAGCTTTATATATTTTTTTTTAAGAGACGGAACTATGTGCACTTCCATTACTCTGCCTTTGGGAATAAAAGAGTCTGTTGCAGATATTCCGTTCCCTTCTCTTCCGTATAAGGAAGTAGAGAGAGATATAAAATGACAGAATAAAGGGATCCCCTCACAATACACAGCAGGAAATACCAGCATGTTCACAAAAGGCCCAACATGCAACATTCGGAAAGAGGAAATGGCAGTTTTTTAGCCGGCCATTGTCTCGAGATTGGAAAAATGGCCCTTGGAGCCACCATTCTCGTCGTCCTGGCCGTCTTCAATGGCGATGCCACTCTCCGCGATCTAGCCTTTCTGCCCACAGTGCCAGGGCCAACAAGCGAGCTCTTTGTAACACCATTTTACGCAAACTCCCCTTTTGTGGAAGCCATTTGCGCTGATTGAAATCAAGTCCTTTGACCTTTATTCTCCACGGCGACACTGGGACGGGGAGAGGGGGGGGGGCTGTGACCTCCCTCCCTCCCTTCCCCCGCCCGCGCTACCCACTCTTCTTGGCACTGTTGTCTCCTCTTTTCATTCTCTCTCTCTCTCTCTCTCTCTCTCTCTCTCTCTCTCTCTCTCTCTCTCTCTCTCTCTCTCTCTCTCTCTCTCTCTCCACCCTCCCTCTCTCTTCGTTAAGGAGATGATCAGGAAGGAAAGACTACCATGGAACTCCTTGAAGACTCCTTGGATATCTTTAGACGCTCTTCAAGAACTGGAGGAAGAGGAAGAGGAAGAGGAGGAGGAGAGGAGGAGGAGGAGGAGGAGAAGGAGGAGGAGGAGGAGGAGGAGGAGGAGGAGGAGGAGGAGGAGGAGGAGGAGGAGGAGGAGGAGGAGATGGAGGAGGAGGAGGAGGAGGAGGAAAGGAGAGAAATTAAAAAAGAATAGGAAAAAGGAGAGGAGGCGGAGACAGCAGTGGGCGTGGCCTTGTCTCAGGGACGCTCCTCCTCCGCTTCTCTTCTCCCTTCTTCCAGGAGAGACTTTTTAGTTCTCCCTCCCTCCCCCCCCCCCTCCTCCTCCTCCTCCTCTCTCTCTCTCTCTCTCTCTCTCTTCTCTCTCTCTCTCTCTCTCTCTCTCTCTCTCTCTCTCTCTCTCTCTCTCTCTCTCCCTCTCCCTCCTTCCTCGCCTTCCCTTTTCGCCGGCAATTTTCCAGCCCCGTAAATCGAGTCAATGTTAATCCCGAGACAAGAATCGGATCCGGGCGCCCGAGGGCCGCGTTCAAAAAGCACGTGGCTAATTGCTGGGGCTTCCGGTAATTAAGAGATTGTTTTGTTTCGTGAGAGTGATTAGTCGCATTTAAGCACTTGCCTCTCATTGTTCGTGCATTACGATTCATCAATGCGCGTACACACTCATTCATGTAATAAGGCCACGTACGCACAACCACAAGCGATTTCTCACGCGCAAGCACTCCCTCGCGCTCTCTCTGCCGCTACGCTGCTTGCATTCTCCGCTAGATTGCACGGTATAGAGAGAGCAACGCCGTGTTGCAAATGAGGCTCAGATATGCAAGTGCAGTTGGGGATGCTTGTCTTCATTATTGTCTTATTTGCATTTATGAATGTCTGTCTATATACATACATACCGCATACAAACGTATTTATATACATATATACGACATACATACGCACGTATATACATACATTCACACGCACATACACATATATGTGTGTAGGGGGTGTACACACACACACACACACACTTAGCACTTGCAAAGAAGTCCACATTCGCTTACTTGCAATGGCGGCCACCGACACATACATATAAGTTAAGTCCTCTCTAGTACCGGAGCTGCAGTTGTTCGATTACCCTTTGTGTCCGTAACCAAGCAGCTGTCCCTCGTTTCCCGTAATCAAAATCCTCCTTCGTTTCCCCTCTTTTCCGTGGACATCATAGGCCTACAGTTCTTATTTGCTTATATTGAAGGACCTGCATCAACTCTTGACCTCTCGAAAGTGATCTCGAAACTTCCATCTTTCCAAATAGTGTTAGCGATTACGTGCTCTTATGAGAGAGGTTTACGACCAATCCGCGAGCGAGATGAAGCCCGCTTTATTCGAATATGAAGTCGGCGCTACATTCCTTGGTATGACATTCTGCTTTCGGTAACATTATTTGGCGGTACGTAAGTGCCTTCGCCTCCTCGATGACTGCTGTCGAAAAGGCACTAGATCTTTCGAATGTTTCTTCTCTCGCTTTTGACACGGAACTGTTGGCAGATCCTCAAGACGAGATAATTTCGCCTGGCCATTTGCGTTGCTTCGTAACCATTTGATAAAGCCAATTCTGTATCAGCGTAATTCACGTCGGCAAAGTGCAGTTGCATAATATCTTCATCTAATTTACGGCCTGGACAGAATGCGTCGGAAGGAGCTTATCTGTTTACCCGCCCAGGGATAGCATCTCTCGAATGTTATTTTTAGAGACCAATAAAGATGTTATCACAAAAGGTACTAATAATACAAATTCTTTAATAGCTTCAGGGGCCCACACTTTTCAGATACCGAAGTCACTAACCGGATAATAGAGTGGCGTTACCCGGCAGATTTAAATCGGCAAAAATGATTCAGATTTATGGCTCCCGGCTGGGCTAAGGTTGCAGACAGTTGGAGGCGCGCTGGTGATTGGACAGAGCAATTAGCTGTCTGCTGGCGGCGGGAGTGAGACGCCGAGATACATGGGCCTATATGTTGCGCGATTCTCTCTCTCTCTCTATCTATCTATCTATCTATCTATCTATCTATCTATCTATCTATCTCTCTCTCTCTCTCTCTCTCTCTCTCTCTCTCTCTTTCTCTCTCTCTCTCTCTCTCTCTCTCTCAATTCAAAATCTGAATGTTGACCTATATTTTAATCTCTCTAGAAGTTTAGTAACAAAGAAGAGAAAAGAAAAAAAAAACCTCTCAGAAGATTTTTGTGATAAAGCATTTATTTACTACACTAACACCCATATCAGTGGAATGAAATTTGCATATCTATCCTCACTCTCCTTTGTAGCATATGGTAAACCCGGCGCAACAAAAGCCGCTTACCATAAAAAAGTATTTAAGGTCGACAAAGATGTAACTTTTAGCGAGATTTTCCAACGAACGTAACAACGGTCTCGCCCATCGGTTGCGCGTTACTCATTTTTTCCTCGTTTTTTTTTTCATCCTTCCTTCCGGATTTCTTTTTTTTTCTATCCTTTTTTGCATATTCTCTGGCTTCTTCGTGCCCTTTTTTTTATCGGTTAATTTTTTGGGAGTCACCAGGGCGTTTACAAGAGAGAAACGAAACCTTATTTTTTTAGGATAAGCTCGTTAAAAGACTGATAGTTGTCGGGGTAGAATTACGGGCGCAAAACCGTTCCGTTAATTTCTTGTATTCGTTTATGCAAATTAGTTATAACGTGGATTTCAATTCTAAACGGCTTATCTCCGGCAAGTTTGAGAATCTGAAGCATACCTATAATAGAATTACTCTCGCCAAATCTACACAGCAAATAATTTGTTCATATAATGTCTATTCGCACAGTCGCTATTAATTAGAAAACGAAAATAGGCAAAAATACGTATAAAAAAAACGGAGAAAAATCCATAAATTGAAGGGTCTGGGGGAAACCTTCGCACCGCAGAAAATTAACACCGACCATATTTTGACGTGCGCGAATTAAAGAGGATTTTTGCATTGCGGAAGGATGGGGGGGAGGAGGGAGAGGCTTAAAGTGTGAAAGGGGGGAGGGGGGAGGTGAAAAAAAAAAATCCTAATTAAATGAGAAATGCAAAACGCATCTTTCCCTCCACCCTCCCTTCCCTCCCTCCCTCCCCCTTTTCCTCCCTTATAAGCCAACCCAACAAGAAAGAGGTATGGAGTTTCCTTTCCTTATATAGAATCTCTGCACATCGCTCGACAGAGGTAAGTCTGCTGTATTTTTTTCTTTTTCTTTTTCTTTCTCTCTTTCTCTCTCTCTTTCTTTCTTTCTTTCTTTCTCAACAGCTGCTCTCCTATCATTTCCCGCCTTTACACTCTCTTTTTTTTTTTTTTTTTACTTTTGGTTTATGAAATACAAACGACATAGATTAATGAGATCGCTTAACCACAACTCAAAAAAAGGACACGAGGAGGGGAAAAAAGGAGATATATCTATAAGAAAAAAAGAAAAAAAGAAAAAAATATGACAGACAAAGGCGATAATGGCTAATCTTGGTAAGTGTTCATTCTCTCTCTCTCTCTTTCTCTTTCTCTTTCTCTTTCTCTCTCTCTTTCTCTTTCTCTTTCTCTCTCTCCCTCTCTCTCTCCCTCTCTCTCTCCCTTCTCCCTCTCCCTCTCTCTCTCTCCCTCTCTCTCTCTCTCTCCCTCTCCCTCTCTGTTTTTCCCTTCCTTTCTCTCCCAGTGCCCTTTGAATTTAAATAGCTTGAGTATTTCTCTTACTCTCCGATGTATGATATGCTGTTTATGCAGGATTCAGCCCTACAATTGAATAAACATGAAGAGTGATGATACCGGTGACGTCACGAATGAGTCACGGTGTTACTTACACGAACGCGAATTTACACGAACGCGAATTTGACCTCCTGGATGTGAATTACTCGTAAATGCTCAAATTATTTAAATATATTGGCTATGGAGTTCGAATTATCATTAATATTATTTTCTGTTTTTTTTGTGTAATGTTTCTTTCGAATACATGTTTTGCCATCTATACCTTCTTTTTCTGCAGATTGAGATCTTCACTTCCTTTCACTCTATCTATCTATCTATCTATCTATATCTATATATATATCCCTCACCCCTTTCGTTATGTAAATGAGCCGGGGTCATTTGTAACATCGACGATCGGAGGACGCCCCCCCTCACCCCCCCCCCTAGTGTCTATTATAAGAACGGTACCGACTACAGGAGCGAGTGTCACCTGTCAGGGGGAAATTGAGCTTTGTACATCATTTCTTCTCTTTAAAATCTCACGTTTTGTCTCGCTTTCATTCTCTCTCTCTCTCTCTCCTCTCTCTCTCTCTCTCTCACTCTCTCTCTCTCTCTCTCTCTCTCTCTCTCTCTCTCTCTCTCTCTCTCTCTCTCTCTCTCTCTCTCTCTCTCTCTCCTCTCTCTCTCTCTCCTCTCTCTCTCTCTCTCTCTCTCTCTCTCTCTCTCGGTTCATAAATCACCACAAAGCACTTTCAAAACGAGAAACAATCTACGAAACTTCCCAAACATCAGACAATAATCACATTAAAAAGAGGCTTTCTCTTTCGCTGACTAATTCGACAAAACGGAATAATCTTATGCAAATCTGTTCATCATCTCGAAATCGCATCACTTATTACAGCTAGTGGCCAGCTTCCTCGCCTTCCAGGTTATCCCGCCGCTGTGGCCATTAGTGGATAATAATAACCTGGTTGTCACTGCTGGTCTTAGGTCTTGAGGATTCTTTTCTGGTGTGAGTAAAGAGATGGCATTCAGATACATTGAGCATACTGGCAAGAGCAGGTATGTACATACGCATTCACACGCACACACATATATACATATACGCATTTATACACACACACACACACACAGGACCACAGGACACACACACAACACACACACACCACTACATCACACACTTCACCTTAACACAAGATTCATTCATCCATACACAGACGACGTTCGTACACAAGCACAGCATAATTTTAACTCACTGATTACACACAATCTCTCCCATCACTCCATCCCGTGCCTTTTGCCCCTCATTTTTTCTCCTCTTCCCCTCTGCTTCCCCCCTCCCTTATCCACCTCTCTCCTTCTTCCTACTTCCTTCCCCTCGTACAGAGAGAGATACAGAGGGAGAGATAAAAATTGACCGGTGGCTGATTCCCCTCAGATACGAGTCGGAGATGTGAAGGTGCGAGACGGGGAAACACTGGAGTCTCCCTTTCTGAGGCACGTCTTGAGGCGGCGGGGGGAGGGGGGACGGAGGGGAGGGGACGGGTGCAGTGAAAGGAAGGGAGGGGGAGAAGGAGAGGCGGAGAGGGGAGAGGGGAGAGGGTGAGGAGGGGATGGATGAAGTGAAAGGAAGGGAGGGGGAGGAGAGGGGAGAGGTGGGAGGGGAAGAGAGGGAGTGGGAGGAAGGGGAGAGGTGGATGGGGGAGGGAGGGAGAGAGAGAAGGGGAGAGGTGAGAGGGAGAGAGGTGGGAAGGGGGAGGGAGAGAGAGGGAAGGGTGGTAGAGAGGGGGATAAAGGGGGTTGGGGAGGGGGGGGTAGAACGGCTAATGATTCTGCCTGTTGTGGGATTTTTGCTACTTTTTGGACGAGGGGACGGATGTTGTGAGGGGGGGAGGGGGAGAGGGCGGGGGGGGGGGGTTGGAAGGAGATGGAAAGATTGGGATTTGCAACTCTATGTGCAATGGCTCTGTTCTAATTTTTAGTTCTCGTTCTCTCTCTCTCTCTCTCTCTCTCTCTCTTTCTCTCTCTCTCTCTCTCTCTCTCTCTCTCTCTCTCTCTCTCTCCCTCTCTCTCTTTATTTTTTTTATCTTTCTTTCTCTTTCTTTCTCTGTCTCTCTTTCTCTTTATTCCTCTTCCTCCGCCGATTCCCCCACATGCAATTATATCTTTTTCGAGTTTTTCCCCCTCCAGGCTCCTTCAACAATGCTGTTTTTTACGTTTCTCCCTTTGATTTATTGTGATTTTTAAACTTCTCCGCTGTGTTTCTCGCTCTTATCTTGCCACAGGCCGTCGACATTCTGATGTGCCATTAATTCTGGGCCTCACCTTAACTAGCAGTGCCATCTGTTGTCAGGTTTTTAATCTCTCGTGACACTTTTTCTGTAAATGCTCTCAAACCTCTCGTAATGGCCCGTCCGAGTTCCCTCCCCGGCCGGTACAAACGACCAGATCCTCACCATTTAGGAAGAACAACCTTTCAGAATCACCAATCGGAGACCATATCTGAAGTGCGGAAGCATTAAAAGCATCAATCATCCTCAAGAGAATCGCTGCACGACAGAAAGGACCAACACAACGCGAAGCCGAAGCCAAGACCCCGCCGAGACGTTCGGACGCAGCCCTTGTGAAATCTGATGCCAAGATCGTCGTCCGTGCAATATTGTGCCATGTGCCCGCGGAGGGGGAAGGAAGGAAGGGAGGAAGGAGGAGGGGCCGAGGAGGAAGAGGATAGGGAAGGAGACGAGGAAGACGGTGCTCACGAGGAGAGGGAAGGAGACGAGGAAGACGGTGCTCACGAGGAGAGGGAAGGAGACGAGGATGATGGTGCTCACGAGGAGAGGCAGGAGGAGGAAACGATGAAGACGGTACTGGAAAATGAAGTAGAGGGATTGAGTAAGAAAGGTACCCGATAAGTAAAATGAATGACCAGAGACACGAATAAATTAAAACTATATTCAAATAGCTAACACATAAAACAATAACAACAATAATAGAAAAGCGACAAACGACAAGCAAAAGAGAAAATACCCAATAACGATAAGAAAGCAGAGCGTGTGGGTGGAGATGCGTGAAAAGGGGAGAAGGAGATGGAGGAAGATGATAAAAAGTGATAGGCGCATGCGAGATGAAAGTGGTAGGATGACATTCCGCAGCTGAGGGAAAGACGAGGGGAGAGGGGGGTGAGGGGAGAGCTAAGAGGGAAAGGCAAGGGGAAAAGGGAAGGGGGGAGGGGAGAGGAAGGAGGGAGAGAGGGGCCGGGCCAAGCTGCGAGAGAGAGATGTAAAAGGGGTGGAAAAGGGAGGAAGAGAAGGGGGCGAGGAGGGTATGGCGATAGCGATGTTGCTAATGAAGGGAGAGAGATATTAACGCAAAAGAGCGATGTTTGGAAAGCACACATCGTGAAAAAATATATATATGTATATCGTAAATTTCGTGAGTAGACAATATTAAATGCGGTTCAGTTTCTTTAAAAACGAAATATAAACTATGAGGAAACACTTCAGCCTCACAATAGAACGTTGTTAATTAACTTTTAAAAATAAACAAAAAAAAAGGTGTAAGCTCGACCACACCCATGCCCATAACTAATCTCGTTTTTTGTTCGACAGGGAAGAAGGGGGAAACTAGCGTAAAAACTCGAGTTGACACCTGTGTATTGTTGCGGCGCCCTCCAAAAACCTCTCATTGTGTGCGGCCACCTAACCGCTTGTTATGTTTGACAGGTTGTTATGTTTCCTGATTGTAGAGAGAAGGGGGAGACGTTAGGAGTGGCTTGGTTGAAGAAGGCTTCGGTTTCTTTGAAGAGTTTGTCTGTGTGTGTGTCAGTGCTAGGAACACGGAGTGATGTGTCGAGGTTTTGACTTCTTTTGGTAGGAATTCCGAGGATGTCTTTGTTTGTGTGCGGTGAGGATTGGTAAGTTAGAGACAATAAAAGTCATACTGTATTTTGAGTAAAGCTACATCTAACCACATCTATACAGTTCGAATAAAACGACTTATCCATTTCGTGCTAATTGTGGATTGGGTGCATCGCAGCGGAAGAAGGTCAGTTTAAAAGTCAAGTCAAAGTCAAGTTCGAACAAAGGGCTTCAAATCTGACGATGAAGACATCCGGACACAACGGAAAGCTAACACGCCTTCACACAATGACAAACAAACACGGAGATCGAAATACGGAGGAAAAAAAAAGGAAAGAAAATAAAAAAAAAAGGAAAAACCTAAGAAAAGGGGTGAACGACGCGGAGACACCCCAGAACTTGAGGCGGAAGTAGCGTAACACGATCCTAGGACGGGGTTGTGTTCTGGCGATGCACGGCTTTTGAAAGAGTGTGAAAGAAATGACATGGTGAGACATATGGAGGAGGAGGAGGAAAAGGGGACGCGTATTGGGAAAGGGGAAAAGGGGAAGAGGCAGAAGAACGATAAACTAAAGCGACTTGTGAAGACGAAGGTAAAGCATTGTAGAGGTGTACTTAATGAGAGAAACGGTAAGAGAGACACGCAAGTGTTACGTGAATAAATGGTATATAAGATAAAAGGTTAATAAAGTTTTAAAGGACACAATGAAAAATGTTTGTAAATATACCCAATACTTTCGTTCATCTTTCTCTCTCTCTCGCCCTCATTCCCTCTCCTTCTTATCCTCCTCGCCCTTCCCCCTCCATCGCCTCATTTCCACCTCGAGATTTTCTTTCTTTCCTTATCTTCCCTCTCTAAAACTCTGAGCAGCTCCCTCTCTCCTCTCTCTCTCTCTCTCTCTCTCTCTCTCTCTCTCTCTCTCTCTCTCTCTCTCTCTCTCTCTCTCTCTCTCTCCCTCTCCCTCTCTCTCTCCCTCTCCCTCTCCCTCTTCCTCTAACTCTAACTCTAACTCTCTCTCCTCGTCTATCCCTCGCTTCCCCTCTCTCCCGCCTGCCACACCTCCCCTCACGAGGGGACATCGCGACGCGGAAATAAACAATAAGTGACCCCCAACAATAGCGCCAACGTCATTACGCGTCCATTAGACGCGATAATCAAATACAAATGGCGATATGATTAACTGATAAACCCACTTCCGGCTCTGCAGGGCGAAGGGGGAGGGGAGGGAGAGAGGGACAGGGAAGGGCGAGGTACGGAGCGAGCGAAGGAGGGAAAGGCGCTTGCGGGGAGGGAGAGGAAGAGGGTGGAGGGAAGGGAGGAAAGAGCCAGAAAGGGAGGAAGAGAGAGAGAGAGAGAGAGAGAGAGAGAGAGAGAGAGAGAGAGAGAGAGAGAGAGAGAGAGAGAGAGAGAGAGAGCAGAGAGCAGAGAGCAGAGCAACAGAAAAGATATGCACGGAAACCCAAACACAGAGATGCAGGGAGAAGGGAAAAAGATGGCGGCAGTCCACGAGGGGGAGAAACAGACAGGGGAAATAATTGAAAAGGGAAATTGAAAAGAGGGACAATCGAAAAACAAGAAAATTCGAATGAAAGGAAGCTTGTTACGCGACTGATGTTTCGAAGTGAAATTCCGAAGTAAAATTGTATTTACAGTTTATAATTGGATTGAAATCCTCATGTTTCCCTTTATTTTCTTTTTATCGCTTTTTTTTTGAGTGGCTGGGATATCGCCGGGGAAAAATGAGAATAAATTTCGTATTCTGCGAGACAAGCGGAGGGGGGGAGGTAGAGGAAGGGGGGGGAGATGACCTTTGCCCTCCCGATCAAGCGCCGCGATGAAGGTCACCTGTTGATCGAACAAGCATCAAACACCCAATAAAGCGAATGAAGAGGAAGGATGCCGAAATAAAAGACAAGAAGGAGAGAAAAAATGCAAATCAAAGCATCCCTTCACAACACGCCATGCCATCACCGTCGCCATGGCAACCAGACCTCACAGCCTTGCGTTGCGTAATTGCTAGGCATTGCAATATTTTAATCCTCAGAATGTTGATATCGGAAGACTTAATCCTCTATCTCCCTCTCCTACCCTTTCGCGGTCCCTCCTCCTCCTCCTCCTCCTCCTTCCCCCTCCCCCCCATCTCTCTCTCTCTCACTCCTCCAAACATTCTCCTTCTCCTTCTCCTCCCCTTCTCTCCTCTCCCTGCCTCCCATCCTCGGCCCCTCGCTCTCTCCCTCTCTCCCTACTCCCCATTCTCCCCCCCCCTACCCCCCCCCCCTCCCGTGCTGCATGTGGCGCCATCTTTCGGATGTTCGTAATCTGATGATGTCGGGATGCATGGTCGTATCGTCATGCAGGTGAGCTTTTGTGCATGATTAAAGTATATTTAGGTGTGTATATATATACATATTTTTTTTCTTTTTAGATCAAGGTTCGTAGCACCCTTTTGACAAAGAGGATCGTGATGTATACGTGTATGGATGTGTGTGTATGTGTATATGTGAGGGGTGGGGTGTATGTGTGAATGAATGGGCTGGAGTGATGGAAGGATGAATGAATAAATGCAAATACTTATGCATGACTACACTCTTCTCCTCAGATGATAAAAACAAATCTCAGCGTCTCAGCAAATGGAAACGCATCCCCCTCCTCCCTCCCCCTACCAGCCCTGTTTCTGACACCTAGCTCTCTCCGTTATCTCTCGAACATCAACATCCACCCCCCCCCCTCTCCGCCCTCCGCCCCCCCCCCTCTGACCTATCTTACTCACCGGCGGGTCTCGAGGTGTCATCACCGGCGTGCGAATCGAGAGATGAATAATTCCTGCTGAGTCGGTATAGGTGCCCGCAAGAGGAAGGGGAGGGGGGGAAGGTGGGAAGGTTGGGGGGGGGAGGAAGGGGGACACAGCTAAAGGTCATAAGGACGGGATATGAATGATAACAATGGCATGTATGAAGAAAGATGGATAGTAAGAAATTGGAATGCAGTGAGCAATAAAATGAATAAACCAAGTGTAGATGGGTAATCAAGAAATATATATTCTATTGAATTACAGATTGCTCCGGGCAGGGTGGAGGCGGGGAAACAGCACAATCAAGGTCGCTGCGCAGCCCGGCGTGGCACTTTTTTGCCCCCGCCGCAGCCCTCGTCAGCCACCGCAAAGTCCTCCTTAAGGTTGCGAGGTAAACCGCCTTTTCCCGCCAACGGTCATGGTCCAAAGGGCAGAGAAAACACGTCGCAAAAACAACAGAATGGCAAAAATGAAGTCATTAACTCTCACGGCTGACCGTTGGGAGTGTCAAAAATGCAATTCCCGCGCTCCCCCTCGCCTCTCCCCTCACCCGGCACCGCCATTTCCATATAGTCTTTTACCTCTGCACGGAAATCAGCCTCGGGTGCCTCGCCGAGCAAGACCTTCCTTTAAAGAGCGTTTAGTGTGAAAGCAAGGCAAGGCAGCGGGAGCCACGTCCCTTGCTGGCATCGCGTGCCTTGAGGCCCACGAGTGTATTTCCTACACAAAATACACAACCCACCCCGAGAGCAACATTGTCATATGCATCTCCGCAACTGCATCACACAAACCGGAAGTCGCTGAGACCCCGGAGGTTGCACAGATGGATGCAACACTCCCACGCCTTGCAATAAAAGGCGCCTCGAGACTAGCGCAACATATGTGGCCGACGGACTTTTCTGCGCGGCGAAGGAGGTGCAGCAGCCGGGCCGCGCGTCGGGAGCGGGGAAGACAAGAAGCAGAAGAAATAAAGGAGAATCAGAGAGAATAAGCCACTGCCTCCGAGTGCGAGGGATTCGTATGGAGGCGAGTGTGCTTGCGACGTGCCTTCTGCAGGCAGACGCGCCGAGATGATCTTATTTCCTCCCGTCTTTGACTAAGAGAGTAAAGTTGTGCGCGCGCGAGCCAATTTACCAGACTGCTTGCACTGCTCGAGATCCCACTTGACCCTCCGTTAAAAGCGGCAATAAATGTCAAAACACGTAAGTTATCGATGTGAGACTTGGTTCATATAACCAATATCAAGAGCTTAGAAAATAAAGCATAAAGAGTGACCACCAGTACAAGCCTGTTCCCAGAAGCCCAGTTTTAAGGCCTATAAACTAAGCCTACAACCCCCCCCCACTCCCCCTCCTCTTCTCCCTCACCGCAGCTGACCCGCACAAAATAACGAAACGACAAACACATTATTATTATTATTATTTTCTTTACTAAATCTTCCTAAAGAATTAAAACGACTGTACCCAACAAGCACCCCTCCTCTCTCCCCACCCCCCTCCTGCCCTCTTCCCCCCCTTCCCCTTGTCCTCCCCTTCCCCTTGCCCTTCCCTTCTCCGGCAATGATGCGGGTCTCCTCTACACTAAAACGCCAAAGGATAGGAAAATGGGTGGAAAAAAAAAGGGAATTTAACGAAGCCCAAAATTTTGAGGGACAATGCGGGGGTTCCCCTACAAGTGGCTCTCAGGCTCTGTGACACTCAACTATAGACAGAGAAGTGCAGATAAAAGTGAGTTCTTTAAAAAAAAAAAAAATCCTTTTTTGAAATATGGGGGAAAACATTTCTTTCGACATAATAAGTAGTAGAGTAATGAAATAACAGGGATGTGTTTTTAGAGATATGAATACAAGGTTTTCTTCCTCTTCCTCTTTCTTTTCACGATATGATCTACGAGCAGGACGCGAACGGGCACTGAGACAAGAGCCGCGAAGAGAACAAGGGGAAACGAGAATGAGATGACGTGGGAGCTGGAAGGGAAAAGAAATGATCGGGAAGAGGGAACAAAGGAGAACAAATTGGCCATGACGGAGCGGGAGTGACCGGCTCATAATACCTCTGCCCGTCTCTGCTCGCCGTGTCTGCCCCTTCTCTCTCTCGCCCTCGCTCTCGCCCTCGCCCTCGCCCTCGCCCTCGCTCTCGCTCTCGCTCTCGCCCTCGCTCTCGCCCTCGCCTCGCCCTCGCTCTCGCTCTCGCTCTCGCTCTCGCTCTCGCTCTCGCTCTCGCTCTCGCTCTCGCTCTCGCTCTCGCTCTCGCCCTCGCTCTCGCTCTCGCCCTCGCTCTTCTTCCACCGTCGCCTTTGCTACCGTGTTTGTTTTATCTAGTCTTCATAATCTTCTCGTTTTAGTCCCTCCATCTAACTATTAAAAACACGCAACGTATACATATGAAGTGTCTCTGCCACTAAAACAAAAGAAAAGAAAAGAAGAAGAAAAAACAAATAAATCTCCGCACTTTCTTTCTCCTCTCATCTCTTCCTCTCCCTCCCCCTCCCCCCCGCAACTCTTCCTCTTCTTTCCCTCCCCCCCCAACTCTTCTTCGCCCTCTACCCCGTTGTTTCCCCTCGTCGCTCTTCTGGCCTTGTCACTGATTTGGCCCTCATTCCAGGCACTATGATGAATCGGGGCGCTAATATATACGTCGCGGCGGTAGACAATGCCGTCATTAAACCCACACCGCGCCTGGCAGCTCGGTTGCGAGAGTGGGTGAGTGAGAGAAGGGGGAAGGAGAGAGGAGAAGAGAAGAAAAGAAGAGCGGAGAGGAGAGGAAAAGAGGAATGAAGTGAAGTGGATGGGAAGAGAATAGAGGAGAGGAGAGGAGTGAAGTGAAGAGGAGAGAAGAAAAGAGAGAAGAGAGATGAGAAGAGACGTAAAGGAAAGGAACGGAAATAAAAAGAAAAGATGTAAGAAGAGAAACGGAGAGGAGAGGCAAGTCGAGATGAGGAAGAGACGAGAAGAGAGGAGAGGAGAACAGAAGAGAAGAAAGAGAGACAGACTGAGAAAGATAGTTTCAGATTGTTTCATTAGTACCGGATCCTCCACGTGGAAGAGGATCCGCTGCGCTTTTGTTTCGAATTTTATATCTTGCCGCGCAGATGTTTGTCTTCTGTTCCCGACCATCGTCCTCTTCCCGCGCAATAGATGAATCTGAACCATCGAAATACTCCCTTAATACCGAAAATAATTCCTTGATTCAAAAATAAAGAAGAGATTAAAAAAAAAAAACATTTCTCCTCCGCTTCTCCGCCTATAAACGTAAGACTCAGGAACGTGTGAGTGATGAATTAGGAGAACGCCCTGAGCTTTTGTTATGAATGAAACTCATCAGTGTCATCAAAGCTTCCCATGACCCCCCCCCCATCCCCTCCGCCCCCACCTCCTTCCCCCTCCCCCCCCCCTCCATACCCAACCCACACACCCACCTCCTCCATGTCACTTACACCTCCCCCCTCCCCCCTCCCCCCAACCCTCGAGGGGAAGGTGCCGTTCCTGAAGATAAAGGAGAGACAGGGGCGTGTTTTGTGTGATATATTCCTTACATCTATTTAATGAGAGTCACCGATGTTGCGTGGCATTATATATTGTGAATGATTGTTGGGAGAGTCATTGTTCAATTTTTTTTCATCTTTTTTTTTTTTTTTTTTTTTTTTTGGTTGAGACGAAAGTAGGGATGGAAGGAGAAGGCGATGATAGTGGAAACGGTAAAAGGAAATATAGAGAATGTAAGTAAAGTAAAAAAAAAAAAGGAGACACAAGGTAGTTCGATAAAAAATAATAAATAAATAAAAAGGCTAAAAATAAGATACAGGCTATACATAAACCGGATTAAAAGAGAAGGAAGGGAACTAACAAAAGTCGAATAAAGAGAAAAGAGAGAGAGGAAGGGGGCGAGAGTGGGCGAGAGTGGGCGGGGAAGACCTACGCGCGGGTGTGACGCAGGAACAATGGGCGGCTGCTAATTAATCATTCACAGTGCCTAGTGGTGACAAATGCTCTCGTTACGGGGTCAGGAGTGCCACGCGGGGGGGGGGGTGAGGGAGAGAGAGGGGAGGGAGGGAGAGGGACAAGGTGGATTAGAATGAGTGGGAGAGAGTGCGAGAGAGAGTGCGAAAGAGAGTGCGAGAGAGAGAGAGAGAGAGAGAGAGAGAGAGAGAGAGAAGAGAGAAAGAGAGAAAGAGAGAAAGAGAGAAAGAGAGAGAGAGAGAGAAAGAGAGAGAGAGAGAGAGAGAGAGAGAGAGAGAGAGAGAGAGAGAGAGAGAGAGAGAGAAGGAAAAAGAGAATGAATGAATGAATACATTACAATCCGTGGTCTAGGAAACTGCATTAATAAAAACATATAATAGTAAAACGTTTCCTCTCCTTAAAAAGCAAGAAACGGACCTCATAATTCACGGGTAATAGTTCTCGTCCTCCTCCTGGCTTATAAATCTTTGTGTATGGGCCTATTATACAGATTAAATAGGCCTCTAACATTCCCGGGCCGAGGGAGGCCACCGCGCGGACCAGGTTATGCAATGCCCCGTATGATTCATTATACTCTCATTATATAAATCCACCATCATTATCATTATCATCATTAGCATCATTATCCCATCACAGTGATGAATGTCTTAGTACTAATTATCCTCCCCCATTAAAAGTACCATTATCATCACCATTTATATTATCTCTACCCTCATCACTCGCGCTATTATCGTGATCATCATCTTCGCCGTGAGCTTGACAGCCATTCTCTCTCGAGTGCCACGGTTATCGCCGCATCTCTGCATGCCATCTCCGTCATAGTGTCAACTGGGAGATAACACACATTTGACATTTACGCTCATCCTCCGAACTCCCATTTCCTTTTGACGATTTCAAGACGTTGGTTTTCTCTTCGAAGAGTCTACATCGATATAAGAAGTACGACAATAATAAAATATTGGATCTTTACCCCCTCTTTATCGGCATGTGAAATCGGCAATAAAAGAATACAATCAATAATTACACAACAAATTTGCACAAGGCTTACCTCTTTGATAGCTGGCCCCTCCCATCCCCCCCCCTCGCCCCCGGGGGTCAAGGGAGACAACAGTGCCAAAGGGCAAACAAGATGTCGCGAGGTCACCCACGGAACCGAACGATCTCTGGCACTTTATCGAGGTCGATTCATCATATTTCCTTTTTGAAGTACGTTTTATGGCATGCAGGACGGCATCCCTTCCCTTCCCTCACAAGTCTCCCCTCTGCTACTCTTGCCTATCGAAGTATGCAGGAAATATCTAAAGTATATTATGTAACCAAGTACCTCGTCCCCGTTCTCTCTCTCTCTCTCTCTCTCTCTCTCTCTCTCTCTCTCTCTCTCTCTCTCTCTCTCTCTCTCTCCCTCTCCCTCTCTCTCTCTCTCTCTCTCTCTCTCTCTCTCTCTCTCTCTCTCTCTCGCTTACACACAGACAACTCTCTCCCGAAATGCCCTAGCGTCACCAGGGGTCTCGAAGCAAGGCTCAGAAGGGGACGCGCGACATAGACAGGAGAATGCTGCCCACCAATCGCTTCTTCGGCCCCCAGCATACCCGCCCTCGTCGGCAAAGTAACTTCGGGGAAACAACTCCTGCCCATTGCATAGCGTCAGGCTGTGTTAGGGGCATGGCGGTGGGGGTGTGGGGGAGGGGCATGGCGCCCCTCCGTTGGCATAGGGAAAGGGGCGGCGAAGGGGGAGACAGAGAGGTGGGGGTCCATCACCCGCTGCAGTGCTTGATATAAAACGAGTCTCATTAATTTCCCATGGAGGGAGGGGGAGGAGGAGGAGGAGGGAGAAGGGAGCTGCCTCTCTTTCTCTCCTCCGTCCCATTCTTCCCTTCCGCCCCTTCCCCCCCCCCCCCTGATAGACAAGGAGTATAAGCCGCTATTATTCCCCGGTCCATTTGCGGCGCATTAGCCAAAGACACAGCGCGAGAGGTTCCGCATCATCCAGCGCTGCCGTATAAAAAGGCCATATTGTCCCCGGTCGGTGGGTACACGTTTCTCATAGGCGATGTGTTTTCTTTTTGTTTCCGTTCTTCTTTTGTTTCTTTTGTTTCCGATGTTTCGTCTTTTTTTCCCTTCCTTTCGTTCTCTTCTTTTCCTTTTTTCTTATTTCTTTTTTTCAAATCTCTGTGAGGTTCCTTTTGTTTGGAAGAGACAGGGCATGGAATTTTCTGAAGGGCATTGTTATTTTTTTCGCTCTCCTTTTCTTTCTTCTCATTCTCCCTCTCTCATACTCTTATTCCGTATGTTTATTCCAGCAGGAGACGCGTCAACACCATCACATATACACACACGCCTACCCCTCACACTCCCCCTTTCCCCTCTTCTCCCCCTCTCCCCCCTTGCCTCTTCTCCCCCTCTCCCCTCCTGCCTCTTCTCTCTCCTCTTCTCCCCCCTCTCCCTCCCCCGAAACCTGCGCTGTAGTCTCGGCTCTTCACTAATGCAATCAAGAGAGTAAAGGCAGCGCCGGCATAACAGCAGTGCCGCCATTGCTCAACATTCTTGGATTGCTCCGCCTAAAACTTCAAGGGTTAAACTTCGCCGCGCGCAAAACTTCCCTCCCGCTACAAGTTACCTTTCTATTCAAGGCTGAACTGTGAGGCTGCATCCAGAGTCTCCGGGACCCTGAGATTTTTCGCCTTTTGTAAGAGTCAGCGCTGCGAGGGGAATACTTTACTGGGGAAGACTCTCTCTCTCTCTCTCTCTTTCTCTTTCTCTTTCTCTTTCTCTCCTTTCTCTCTTCTCTCTCTCTCTCTCTCTCTCTCTCTCTCTCTCTCTATGTACCCTTTGTTCTCATCTATTCTACTCCGAGGTTACGATTGCATCTTATCTCATCAAGAACGTTTCTTTTGACAAACTCGTACGATCCAGTTGGAAGGCCTTTGGCAGTTTTACACATTTACCTTTTCCCTCCTTTCTCTCCAATTCCACCCCCCCCCCTTCGCCCCTCCTACTTTGTACCGGGATTTTCATTTTCTCCATCACTTTCTTAGTATATACGTTGAGGACTTTCTCATCTCTCTCTCTTATTCCCACACACATACTCTCTCTCTCTCTCTCTCTCTCTCTCCTCACCCATCTCTCTCTCTCTCTCTCTCTCTCTCTCTCTCTCTCTCTTGCAGTCCCTCTCTCTTCTCTCCTCTCTTCTTTTTTGTCAGGTCCCCTCTCTCTTTCTCTTCCCCCATATCCTCTTCTCTTTTCACTTGTTTTTTCTTCCTTTCTCTCTCCCCATTACTCTTTTCACCTCTCTCCTTTCTCCTTCTTTGTCATTCACTCTTTATCATCATCTCCCTCTCGTTCTCTTTCTCTCTCTCTCCCCTCTCTCCCTCCTCCCCTTCTCCCCCCAAAACCTCTTTACATCTTCTCCTTTCTCCTCCTCTCGCCCCCAACGCCCGCGCCTCCGGCCTGTCACTTGCCATCCGAACATTCGGCCATATTTCGCCCGAAAAGAGGCGGTTGTTATCTGCCATCGGAAACTTGTCGGGAGGACAATGTCGAGGCGCACGCGCGTTACGGGTTGATTCCGGGGAAAGCTTGGTCACGGGGGCTGAAGGTGGGTGCGGGGGCTGAGGCGGGAGACGGTGAAGGGGGGGAAGGTGGGTTGAGCGAGCGTGGTGGAGGGTAGGCTGTTTGTTAGGTGGGGTGAAGGAGAAATGCTTGTGGGGTGGGGTTCGTTCTGTTTGAGAAAGGGGTGATGGTGGGCTGTGTTTTGGGTAGGGATAGAGTAGGTTTATGGGGAAGAGGAAAGAAATTGATATCTGGGGGGGGGAGAATGACGGAGGAACAAGGAAATAAAAGAAACAGAGGAGACGGAACGGAAAATCAGATGGGAGCTCCGCCATAAAAAGAAATGGGAAATATTCGTAACTAAAAAAGAAAAATAATAATCTTTGACATTCCTCCTCGCCCTAATGCCCGCGCCCATGGGAACCCCCGACGACATTACCCTCTCCTATAACCTCCTATCGCTTCCTTTACCACCCTTCTCTTCCCCCTCATTTCCGCCTTTTCTTATTCCTCTGCAATATCCTTTTCCTTATCCCCTCTTCCTCCCCCATTCCCGGACCCTAAAAATATCCTTCCTCCCTCTCTCTCTATCTCTCTCTCTCTCTCTCTCTTCTCTCTCTCTCCTCTCCTCTCTCTCTCTCTCTCTCTCTCCTCCTTCACTCTCTCCCCGCTCTCCCTCTCCCCTCTCTCTCATGCAGCTCTCCCCCTCGTAACTTCCCTCTCTCCCTAAGTCCGCCGCATTCTCTCTCAAGCTCTTCTCCAGTTCTCTTTTCTCGTCTCCGCTTTTTTTCTCTCACTGCTCTCTCTGGGGTCTCCTAGAGATCGGCTCTCGATCTAGCGTCATATCTCTTCACATCTCCTCTCTTCTTCGTCATCTCGTGCGATCTCTGCGGACTCTCTGGCGATGAACTGCTAGCTCATCTCGTCTCGTCGTCTAGCGAGAGTCTTCATCGGTCTCTCGTACTCCTCTCGTCTCGTGCATCTGGCTCTCAGCCGCGTCGGGTCTTCTGAGTCGATGCTCGTGACTGTCAGAGGTCATCCGTCTCTCTCTCTCTGCTCGTGCTCGATGCTGCAGCTCGAGGCTCTCGTCTCTTGTGCTCTACTGCTGCAGCGTGCGTTGCTGCAGGCATCTCTCTGATGCGTGAGCTCTCTGCTCTCGCGTCTAGGACTGATCTGCCTGGCTCATGACGTCTCGAGTCTTCGTCGTACTCTCGTCTGCTGCTCTCTCTGCTCTCTCTCGCTCTCTCTCTCTCATCTGGCTCGAGTGCGGTCTCGTCATCAGAGGGGATCGTCTCTGCTCGTCATCTCTGGCGGATCTCGCTAGGCTCTCTCTCGTCTCTCTCTGCTCTTCGCTCCTCGCTGCTTCTTTCATCGCTTCTCGGAGTCTCGTTGCCTCTCTATTCTTCCTCTTCTCTCTCTCTCGTCTCTCTCTCTCTCTCTCTCTCTCTCTCTCTCTCTCTCTCTCTTTCTCCTCTCGCCTCTCTCTCTCCTCTCTCTCTCTCTCCTCTCCTCTCTCTCTCTCCTCGCTCTCTCTCTCTCATCTCCTCTCTCTCTCCTTCTCTCGCTCTCGCAGTCCCTCTCTCCGTCTCCCCCTCCCGTCTTCCGGGTCAGCCTCTCCTCGCGTAACTGTCCCGCGTCCCTTCAGTCTGGCTCTTGACGTACATCTCCTTCTCTTCGCTGCTTGGGCTCTTTCGTCGAGATGGCGAGGAGTGGAGGCAGTTGGGTCGGCCCGGCATGTCTCGAGCCTCGGGAGTCTCCAGGAGTTCCCTGAAGTTGAGGATGAGAGAATACGGCAGCGGGGAAGGCGAGGTAGAGGTCGGCAGGAATCTTGAGCATCGGAGTGTCCAGAGAAGAGGTCGCGGAGATGGAGAAGGAGAGCGGGGAAGAGGAGGTGAGCGGAGGAATGAGGAGTAGGAGGAGGAGGGGAGTGAGGGGGGGGAGTGAGTGAGGAGAGGAGGAGGATGAGGAGGATGGAGAGGATGGGGAGGAGGAGGGGAGTGGGGGAGGAGATGGAGGAGGAGGAGGAGGAGGAGGAGGAGGAGGAGGAGGAGGAGGAGGAGGAGGAGGAGGAGATGAGGTGAAAGTGGGGGAGGAGGTACAGGAGGCACAGGAGGAGGAGGAGAAGAAAGAGGAGGAAGCGGCGGCGGAGACGGTTGTGTGTAGGTTCAAGAAAGATTTTTGGCCTGTGTTTTCTTTTTTTCTCTCTCTCTTTGTCCCTCTCTGTCTTTTCTTTTGCCTTTTCTTCCTCGCTTTTGTGGCCTCGTTCTCAGTCTTGTCTTAAGGCTTTGAAATGCCAGATGATTGGGAATTAAGAGAAGCGGAAAATGATTTTAACGAGGTGAAGATGAGAGGTTCCAAACAAAGGAAGGAAGAAGCGAATATAACGAGAATTATCATGGTTCCTTTATCATCTCCTTCGCTCTTGCCTTTATCTTCGGCCTCATTATTGCGAGAACCATTCGTACCGTAGCCGTTCGACCGACAAACACGGGTAAATATTGAACATTCTTGCAGCCACAAAAGAACCAAAATATTTATCAAAGGAAGTCAGTCCAGCGTGCAAGCCTTCCCACCTTTCTTTTCCCAAACACAACAAAGAAAAACGTGCGAAATAACATAACAAAGAACACATCATACAGGGAAAAAAAGGGGAGATTTCGCTCGCGCAAAGAAAACACAGAAGAAAGGGAAAACTTATATATAAATATTTATCCACATATATATATATATATAAAAATACCATAGGCCAAAGTCCACAATGCTTTCTCCCCTCTCACTCAACAAGAGCTCGATTCCACGGTCAATATGTCCTATTGGCAGTTTCACAATTTATGGCGGCCCCCACTATATAAAATAACACTAACTTCGATTGGGACAAAAGCGCTGGAAGGGAGTCGGGACGCACTGAGGAGTGGAGGTCATGTTTTATTCAGGATTGTGGTGGCCGGATGTTACGGCGGCTCTCGTCGATCTTCTTTTGTTTCTGCTCCGAAATAATCGTATTTTGTGATGAGTCGGCGGCGCTTTTCCGACCTCTCTTCGAAGGCTTGTTCTAATATAATATCTGCCGATGAGCGAAAAGGGCTTAGCAAGAGTAAAAAGACGAGAGGAATTAAACCAGAGACTCCGGAGGGCGATGGGGAACAAATGGGCGCCGTCATCACGCATCGTGCAACTCCCGCTACATTACTTAAACTAATGGACTTTGAATGTGTGATTCCCAGTGTTTTGTGGGATCCGACTCGATGTTTTGTGGGAGCCGAACCTATTTTTATGCGATCAGAACCCATGTTTTATTGGTCTAGTGAGGAATACATGATGGAAAGCGGTCTGTTCTCCTGAACTTTATTCACGTATTATTCTGGGCGGGGAGAAAAAGGAGGGAGGAAGAGAGGGAGAAAGTCATTATTGGGGAGAATTATTGTGATTCGAATGGAGATGCTCTTTTGGTGATTGGTTCGCCGGAGATCGCGGGTGGCGCCGAGCCGCGGTTTTATTCTGGGCGTGCGTGTGTGTGTGTGTGTGTGTGTGTGTGTGTGTGTGTGTGTGTGTGTGTGTGTGTGTGTGTTGTGCTTGTGTGTGTGTGTGTGTGTGTGTGTGTGTGTGTGTGTGTGTGTGTGTGTGTGTGTGTGTGTGCTTGTGTGTGTGTGTGTGTGCTTGTGTGTGTGTGTGTGTGTGTGTGTGTGTGAGTGTGTGTGTGTGTGTGTGTGTGTGTGTGTGTACGTGCGTGCGTGCGTGCGTGCGTATGTGTGCGGTAATTCTGCGTTACCTTTCCTTATCCATACCAAGCAAGGCCGACATGACCTCGAGAAAATAAACATCCAAACACTAACAATGCCTCCCCCCCCCCCCGGCATCCTCCACATTCACTCGTGCCATCACCGATCCACCTCGATCGCCCTCCCTCCACCTACCCCACTACCCCCCCCCCACACCTACCCACTACCCCCCCCCCCCTCCGTGCAAGTGTCACCAGGTTCCCAGGTGTCTCGGGTTACGCCTTTTATGCAGATGCAGCGACAGATGGATTTCCTGTTGTGAGTCCTTTTTTAAGGGCCCCGTCTTACCCTGAGCCCTAGAGATGTGGGAACAAGACCCCGAGTGCGTGCGTTCGTGTGCGCATGCGCCGTCGGCCTTTCTTGCGCAGCCTCTCGCCCTCCCCTCTTCGCCTCTTTTTACCTGGCCGCTTTGTCTTTTCCTCTAGTTTCGTATTG
The DNA here is from genome assembly GCF_015228065.2 of Penaeus monodon. Classification (NCBI taxonomy): domain Eukaryota; kingdom Metazoa; phylum Arthropoda; class Malacostraca; order Decapoda; family Penaeidae; genus Penaeus; species Penaeus monodon. The sequence continues at coordinate 16,134,269 of NC_051391.1, read as the reverse complement.
TGCTTTGCGAGTCTTCCTCCGTGAGAAGATGGGCGGTTTTTCGCCTCCTCTTCAGGGATTTCGAGGGAGATCGCTTATCTTCCCTCGCTGTCTTGGGTTCGGACCAATTTTTCGAAACTCGCGAGGGACGAGGCCGCGCCCCAAGACGGCTGGAAGAACGAAACAAAAATAAATCAGGGGGAAAGATAATAGCACTCTGCTCCTAACTGTCTCCTCGCCGTGAGGGAAAAATGGCTGTTCCATCGTTGGGTTTCTAAATGCCCTTGAAAATGAGAGATTAGATCTCCGAGTCCGAGCAGGTTCTTTCCCTCCCGATACCAATCTCTCGCGAGTCTCCGTTTTCTATTGTGGCGGGAATCGCGGGGGGCGGACGGCCTATTCACGTATTGTGTAACTGTCCAATTTCCCCGCTCGGCCGAGGGGCGTGTTGTCTCCTTTCCTTTCACAATATTTGGCTGAAAATCTGCTTTTGTTCTCTGTCTTTTCTCTCTCTCTGTGTTATTTCTCTCAAAGCTTTCGTTTCTCTGTTTTTTTTTCTCTCTCTCTCTTTTTTCCTATCTCTCTCCTTTGCAACCCTCGCCTGCCATTGCTGTGGCTTTTTTCGCACCTTAATTATCCGTACTTCCTCAGCAGCTTCCACAACATATGCTTCCCCCCTTTCATCTCCGCCTCCATCTCTCTCTCTCTCTCTCTCTCTCTCTCTCTCTCTCTCTCTCTCTCTCTCTCTCGCCCTCTCTCCTCTCTCTCTCTCTCTCTCTCGCCCTCTCTCCCTCTCCCTCCCCCTCCCTCTCCCCCTCCCTCTGCCTCTCCCCCTCCCTCTCCTGCCTCTCCCCTCCCCCTCCCTCCCCCTCCACCTCCCCTCTTTCTCTCCCACAGCGAGTGAGAGCGCAGAGCGAGGGAAATGAGGCCTCCCATGTCACAATTTTTATCATCCTTTTCTCTCCTTTTTTGGCCCCATTCATTTGCATATTTTCCCACGGACTTCCTCCCCCGCTGGCGGTTCGGGTTCATCTGATCGCTGGTAGTTTGCGGTGGTTTGTCTCAAGCTCATTCTCTCTGTCTCTTTCTCTTCCTCGTTCTCTTTCTCTTTTCCTAGTGCATCTGTCGCTTTATCTTCAGTGCCTGTCTATCCCCTAATCTGTCTGTCAGTAATACAAACATTTTTAACATTCTCAAGACATCAAACTTTTTTTTTTTACCGTGTAAGGAAATGTTCGGAAGAGGAAAAGGAAGAGAGAGAGAGAGCGAGGAAGGAGGAAGAGGAGGAAGCATAAAATCCCTGACGCGTGTCCACTCTGCGAAAACATACCAGATATTAACCGCCAAAGTCATCTATCACGTCTCCTGCATTTCCCCTCTTAACCCCTTTCTTCCCTCCCTCACTTCCGCTTTTATCACTCTTTTTCTTCTTTCGCTCCTCTTTATTCACTCATCTTCCTATCTTTCTTTACTTTTTTTTCGCTCTCATTTCTCTCCTCCCTCCCTGCCTTTCACTTTCTCCCCCCTTCCTCCCTTTCTCTCTGCTCCCTTTCCTCCCCTCCTTTGACCTCCTCTCCCTTCCTCCCTTTCCCTCTCTTCCCCTTCCTCTTTCCCTTCCTCTCTTCACTCCTTCCTCCCCTCTCATACTCTTTCCTCATCGCGAAGATTCTTGATATTTAAATTTCCACTTTTCTCAAGCGTCTCGGGTTACAATAGTCGGAGTCTCGGCTATTCTCGTGCGAGGAAAGGGAGAAAGGGGGAGGGGGAGGAAAGGGAGAGAGGAGGAGGAGGAGGAGAAGGGGGAGAAGGAAGGGGAGGAGGAGGAGGAAAAAGAAAGAGAGAAGGAGGAGCAGAAGGAAGAGAGAATAAGGAGAAGGAAGAGAGAATGAAAAGGAGGAGGAAGCGGAGGGGAAGAGGAAGGGGAGAGGAGGAACCAGAGGGGAAGGGGAAAGGAAGGGAAGGGAAGGGAAGGGAAGGGAAGGGAAGGGAAGGGAAGGGAAGGGAAGGGAAGGGAAGGGAAGCGAAGGGGCGGCGTTATCCTGCGAGATGTTCTCACGTTGATGGGAATCTCGAGGCTGACAAGGAGCTGAAGGAGAAACAATGGGGAAAGAGAAGAAGACGAAGATGAAGAAGAATGGAGGGGAAGAAGAGAAAGAGGAAAGAAGAAGAAAAGACAGATGGCGGACAATAACGACTCGGCACGTGATGGCAAGGATTATGAATTTTGAATTATTATGAAAAGTGACTATAAATGAGAAACGGAGAAACGTGGAAAAGGAAGAAGAACAAGAACAAGAAAAAAGAAGAAGAAAGAGAAGAGGAACAAAAACAAGAATAACAAGAAAAAGAAGAAAAGGAAGAAGTAGAAAGAGTAGATGAAGAAGAAAAAGAAAAAGACACCGATGAAGAAAAAACAGAAGAAGAAGAAGTAGAAGACGACGAAAAAAGGAGGAGGAGGAGGAGGAGGAGGAGGAGGAGAAGAAGAAGAA
>NC_051391.1:16109301-16126801 GCF_015228065.2 Penaeus monodon | reverse complement strand
CCAGCGAGGTATAAACACGAAAACCACGAGTACAGAAAAATAACAAAAGCTAGCCAGGTGGCTTCGTGAAGACGGTCGGATCCCCTTTCCCCTTCGTACCTATAGTTCCAACCCGTTGTCACGTCGTTTAATAAAGGCTCATGTCAAAACATTTACTGCTCGCTATAAACACACCTTTCCTCTGGTTTCTCCACATGTGCAGAACCTGTTGTTAGCTGTTTCTTTGCCTTCTGGCCGTTAAAAATAACCGAAATCTCTCTGCGGTTCAATTAGATATAAAATCTAAAGCTTTATTAAAGGTATTCATTTGGATTCGCAGAATTGCCGGGACATTTGCAGGTTATAACTCTTGCTAATTGTTCTGAGTCCCCTCGTGCAGCAAAAATAAATGGGTGCAAATATACAGCTACTCGATCAATACCAATCTAAAAATGGACGCATCGACAACTCGCAAACCAACATTCGAATCGTAATTTCAAATCATCGCGCATCGTAGGTAATCACGAAACAAAGGCACACCTGTGAAGTCTGTGCGGATTCCCGCGTGGCCAATCAGAGGCGATGCATCCTTCGTAGCTACCAATGGGCGTTCAGTGTGTGGGCGGTGCTAAGTGACGTCAGCAACACAGGTGACGAACAGGTAGACAATAGGGACGAGTCGAGGCGATTAGTTACGTTATACTTCCTGCAATGTATCGACGGAACGAAACATTTAGCAAAATAAAGTTAGCGCGCACGTCTGGTCACGGATTATGTTGGCTGAGACTCATATAAAACACATTAATAATAATTACGATAATAATGAACTCATTATAATCATCATCATCGTCATTATCATTAACAACAACAGTAATGATGACGATGATGATAATAATAATAATAAAAATAACCACAACCATATCATCCTTAATATAATAATCATTATAATTAATTCATAAAACCAGAATGCTACACATAGGAAAAAAAAGAAAATGACAGAGAGAAAGAGACAAGAGAGAGAGACAGAGCGAACTAAATTGAGAAAAAGGGGGGAGGGGGAGAGCATTAACAGCGAGCAATGAGCCCTTCTGGTTGCGAGCTTAAACCCTATTGTTATGGTAATTGAGTGATCTTGGTCGAGTTCACATACAGTTTAGTCACCAGCTTGGCCGTATCAGTGCCTGCTGATGGACGCGACCGGAATGCGTAATGAGGTTTCTCCTTGTCTCTTCCTTTTTCAAGCTTTATCTAGATTCATTTAGATCGGTGCAAATTGTTTTTTTTTTTTGTCTTTATCGTAGTTGTTCTAATCGAGGTGAATTATTTTGCGGCTTCGTCTTCGTTATTTGGATCAGAATAAAGGAGCTTCGTTATTGAACTCAAAACGAATTATTCTCTATCTTGTCCGGTGTTCTTTGCATCAAAAAGAAAATATTTTACCCTTTTATCTTACACAGAGCAAAGCAAGTTATTCACGTTTATTTTCTCTCAGTTCCTTCATCAATCTATTTACTTATTAAACTATTGTGTTAAATGTATCAGCACGGATGAGACAGATTACTTCCTCTTTTCGTCGACGGGAGGGGACCCAAAGGGGAAAACAAAATTAAAAAGAGATTAAAACGTCTCGTAAAGAAGAGGGCGATACGCGGATAAAGAGGAGAGAGAGAGGGAGAGAGAAGGAAAGGGGGAGGAAGGGAGAGAGAGAGGGGGGGGGGAATGGGGTGTTAAGGGCGTATTAGCACCCATTATCATTGGATCCGACCGACTGATGGCCGTGGAACTTGATCGAGTGGCAACATCCCCTTCGCTTAGGGGGGCGGGGGGGGGGGAGAGGATCGGAATGTCGGTAGAGTAAATGAGAAAGGAAGTAAACAGCGATAGAAATTGGGAAAATCCATTTACACTGCGAAATGGGAATTAGAATGATAAATTGCGGGGATCTATCGTGTTCGAAATCGATGCTATTCGTCCTATTCATTCTCTTTATCAGTTCTTTCAATCACATGCTCATTATTATTATTATTTCTATTCTCGTGCTACCTTTCATTGCTTTGTCAGTGTTACCAAATAATCAGAGAGAGAGAGAGAGAGAGAGAGAGAGAGAGAGAGAGAGAGAGAGAGAGAGAGAGAGAGAGAGAGAGAGAGAGAGAGAGAGAGAGCACGCGATAATTGAGCCGTCGGCTATCCATTGTGCAGAAGAACCTGTCGCTGATCCTCTTTCCCTCCCCTCCCCCTCCCTCCCTCGCCCCCTCCCTCTTCTCCCTCTCTCGCCCCCTCCCTCTCCCTCCCTCGCCCCCTCCCTCTTCTCCCTCCCTCGCCCCCTCCCCCTCACCTTGTTCTGTATTGAATCCTTCGTGCGTTGTAGATGTGCGCAGGACGCGGGAGAGTGGAAAGGTGAGTTATAGGAGAGAGAGAGAGAGAGAGAGAGAGAGAGAGAGAGAGAGAGAGAGAGAGAGAGAGAGAGAGAGAGAGAGAGAGAGAGAGAGAGAGAGAGAGAGAGAGAGAGAGAGAGAGAGAGAGAGAGAGAGAGAGAGAGAGGCAGCCGAGGGAGGGACAGAGCGGGGTGGATCTCCCATTTGATCCAGATCCCAAACGAGATGCAATTGCCACAATAGATTTGCATCGGCCCCGTGTAATTGTCCCTTTGATGGCATTGTTTGCGGTTGAGAGGGTTAAAATGGTCCGCCACTGAGAGCCACGGATACAGTTGTTTGTCTGTGGACCCTTTGTTTCCAAACATTTTCGTTCTCTGTTTGTTTTCCTTGGTTACTCTTCCCCTCTCCCCCTCTCCCCTTCCTTCCCTCCTACTCCTTTCCTACTCTTGTCTTGCTCTTCGGATGCTATTTATTAAGCTCTTTTCCAACGCTTGTGCTGTTTTACTTATTTATTAACGTTTCTTTCTCCTCCTGAAAGGCGCGCCATCTGACCGCCGTGAGTGAAACAACCAACGTGACGGAGCGAGTGAGTGATTTGCCTCTTCGAAGAAAATTTAGTGAGCGTCTTTTAGTGAATCACGCGTTAGGATAATAATGGGAAATAAAGCAAATGAATGACTAACCATAATAATAAATCCTGAGGCAAGGAAGAAAGTAAATGAGGAAAAACGGAAGAAGAAAAAATTCTACCCTTACTCATCAAGCGCAGCCCTCGAGCCACACCTCGCCGAGTCTCCTCCTCACGCCATCCAACTCCCGTAAAACAACAGAACAATCAGCAACGGTAACAACAGGAGGAGCGCGGGAGAGGCCAGAGGTGGACCCCAACACACACTACTGTTTACCCCCTACCACTGTTTGTTCTAGAGCGCGGACCACGTGCGTCTGAAGGGGACTCGGGGTACCTTGCGCTTCCCGATGTTCTGCTGTTGTTCGGCTTTTGTTTTCGAGGGGGGGAGGGGGGAGAGGGGTAATAAGAAAGATGGAAGAGGGGGGGAGAAGTGGAAGAGGGATAGAGGAGTGGAAGAGGGGAGAAGGAAATGGGAGAAGGGAGGAGGAGAGGCGAAAAAAGGAAGAGAGGACAGGAGGTGGATAAGGAAGAGAGGAGAAAAAGTGAAAGCGGGGAGATGCAGGACGGAAGAAAAGGAAAATGTCGACGAAGACGAAGTAGCGAAGTACGTGAAGAAAGAGGGGAAACAGAGGAAAAGAAACAAGAATCCGTAAAGCAGAAATGGGGCGTATGGAGGGTGTCGAGCTGGGGGGAAATAATAATAATAAAAAAAAGGCAAACTGAGGTGATTAATAAGAGATTTCCATATACCGTTCGCATTCGTCCTAACTACATACTTAGCAGCTCAAGCAAATATATTCATCTTCTCTCTGCCACGAACCTCAAGTGAAGAACCAAAAAAAAAGGGAAAGAAAAAAAAAACGAGGAAAAAAAAGGAGCCAGCAAAAAAAATAATGACTAATTAGCCAACATATGTACCTAATGTGTTTATTTACTGTCGGTTTCCTCCCCAAAATACGTTCTCGTTTCACATATTATTTAAGAAACGAGACAAATAATTATGTCTAAATAAATTCCATTCAGAAAAAAGACGGGGAAAAATAGACAAGATAATGTTTAATCAGTAGTCATTAATGGCGAAGTCAACTGACGAATTCAGACACATGCAGTTATGCGCTCGGCGGTTAAAACTCGGACATACATGCAGGCATTCACGCGTCCGTTTCTCTGTTTATCTCGCGATCTTTCTGTCTGCCTCTTTCTCTCTGGCTGTCTCTGTCACACACACACACACACACACACACACACACACACACACACACACACACACACACACACACACACACACACATGTACATATACATATTCAACTTAGAGTGCAGAGAAAAAAGATAAGAACTCACTGGAGGACTTCCGATTCTGTGGCGTTTCACTCTTTACTTCTCCCTTTCTGTCTCCTCTGCCTCTCCCTTCTCCCCCTCTCTCCTCTCCCTCCCCTCCCCTCTCCTCCCTTCCCCCCTTCCTCCCTCCCCTCCCCTCGGAAGCGCCGCTGTGGTTGCGATGTTCTGCGGTTGAAACGTACACGTCGCCGAACTCTGCCAAGCCCCTAATGTTTTAATGTAATCCTACAAGCCATTAACGTTTTGTTTTGTGGCTTCCGAGATTCGCCTCTTTGCGTGTGTGGCATTCTGGCGGTCGCGCGAAGGTGGAGGAGAAAGTGGAGTTGGTGGATCTTCTCTTTAGAGGGCGCGAGTTCTTTCAGATTTGTGGGGAACTCTCTCTCTCTCTCTCTCTCTCTCTCTCTCTCTCTCTCTCTCTCTCTATATATATATATATATATATATATATATATATATATATATATATATGTATATATATACATATATATACATATATATATATATACACACACACACACACACACACACACACACACACACACACACACACACACACACACACACACACACACATATATATATATATATATATATATATATATATATATATATATATATATATATATATATATATATATATATATATATATACACGACTGACTATGACTGGAGACGAGAGGAGAGCGAACGCCCGCAGTTGAGCGACTTGCTAACAGACAATAACGAAGCCGCGGCCACATGTCCCTCGAGAGATGGGAGAGCCTTGCTAAGAAAAAACTCTCCCCTCGCGCAAGTTCCGGCGTGAGGCGTATCTCCCCTCGCCGTGGCGGTCACGGGGACTCACACTGTGGTTTACCGAGTGAGGGGAGACGTCGGAAAACACGCCCTCGCTTGACATCGACACCCTCGTCCCACGCCCGCACACCCGCCCCCACACGCACACACGCACCACTTACACAACCCATACTCAAACCACGCACGCATTACACAATACACATACACTTCCACGCGCACGAGTACACACGCGCGCGCACACAAACGGACAGACATTGTTACACGCACGCACTCAAGTACGCACGCACACACATACCAGAAACAACCTTTTGCAATCTCTCACCTTCCGCCCACGCCTCCTCCTCCGCTCCCCCCCCCCTAGCGCATAAACGCCTCACACACTCCTCCTCTGTGTTACACGCGTCATCCACATCCGTGCAACCATTTCCCACGCCCACACGGAGCCACACTCTCACCCACACCCCTCACCCCCGCTCGCATTCCCACCTGCAGCGCCCCACTCCCCCCTTGCAACTCGCCCCCCGAGGCCCCCACCGCCCCCAGAGGACACCCACGTCCCGCCCACCACAGCCCAGACCTATTAACACGCCCGCAGCCCATCAACGACCCATCGGCCACTCGCGACGGGAATCGCCCATTCGAAGGCGTCGCATAACTGGTGTTACTGCTCGTCGCCATGGGGATGGGGCGCCTCTTCCCCTCTCCTCGCCGCCTCTCACGTCTCCCCTCTCTTTCTTCCCCTCTTTTAGATGTTTTTATGTGTTCACTTATCCCCGTGTTTATCCATTTGTTTGCTCTCTTTATTTTTGTCTTCTTTGGTTTCACGTTTACCTCGCAAAAGACGTTTATCTTTTACACTCCCGAAAATCATACAAAAAATTTAGGTAAAAACTATAAGGTAGGCCTAAGCTCTATTCACTAACAGCCTGGCAAAAAAGGGGGAAAAAAAATCTACACGTTAGGGGAAAAAATACCCGTATCATGCCTCTTGGGGGAAAAAACGGAAGTCGGAGGTAAAGACGAAATGAGAAAAAATATAAGAAAAAGAAGAAAAAAAAGATAGAAAGACAGAAAAGAAATGACCAAAAAAAAAATCAAAAAAAATCCCGGAAGTCACCCTGCCCCCCTCCACCCCCACCCCCTTAGGAAGACGCGACAGAACATCGGTGATTAACAACACCCCCACCCTTCCCCCCTTACCCCGGGCTTCCCCAACCCCCTCCCCCCTCACCCCCTCTACGCCACAAACTGATTAATTATAATTACTTCATCATTATCACGGAGGCGTCAAAGGGGGGGGAGAAGGGAGGGAGGAGGGGGGGGACGCAAGCACCATGACGGCGACGCTTCTCCGCGTGACGCTCTCGAGGACGCTGTGCTTCAGCCTTAAGACGATGAAAGGAGGAAGGGAAATGATGGCGACGAGGGAGAAAGGGAAGGATGAAGAGGGAGAGGGAGAGAGGGAGAGAGAAAGAGGGAGAGACAGAGAGGGAAGAAGGGAGAGAGGGAGAGAGGAAGAGAGCGAGAGCGAGAAAGAGACAGAGAGAGAGACAGAGAAAGCGGTAGTATTAATATCATGACTATATTACACACTAAATATGACTATATTACACCGGAGATATATTCGGCACAGCAAGGATCTGTATCTTAATCCCGATTCAACAAAGAATTCTCACTGAAAAAGGAATAGAAAATGGAGGGCGGAAGATTTCAGAACTTCCATCTAGCGGCCGATTCAAGAACTAAATTAATCGGCCGTAAATACATCGTTTCCTTTTTTTCAATTCTTTCAAGAAATTATAAGTAAATCAAATTAACAATACGGCATTCTGAGACAATTAATATTAACTGTGATAAGGGAAGGTATAAAATGTGACAAAAATGTTAATTCCGTATCAACTGTTTAGTCTTTAATAAGGATTCTAAGAAAATAATAATACTAACAACAACAACAACAACAATAATAATAATAATAATAATAATAATAATAATAATAATAATAATAATATTGATAATAATAATATTGATAATAATAATAACATGACAATAATAACAATAAAAATAATAATAACAAAAATAATAATAATAATAATAATAATAATAATAATAATAATAATAATAATAATAATGATTGATGATGATGATGACAATAACAATAATAATAACTATTATCATCATAATCATAATCGTATATCAATAACAATGATAATAATAATGATAACAATAATAATAGTAATACAAATACCGCCACTGAAAATATCCCATCATGATGTTCCAAACAACAAATTACAAAAAACAAAACAAAACTAATAACAGCCCCCCCCACCCGCCCCCACCATACCCCGAAAGTGCCCCTCCTCCCTGCCCTCATCACACCCTCCCTTCCCCCAACCCCCCATCCTCCCTCAACCCCCCAAACCCCCCCGAAACCAACACGTGATTAACATCCTGATAAAAGATGATAATAACGTATCGGAAAGTGGCTCCGTATTTTGTCGGAAAGGCGGATAAAAGGGGCCAGGAAATTTCCACTAAGAATGACTTCGCGGGACAATATCCGAGGGAGGAAATTGTGTCGAATTGCCAGGCGCGACGGACCAGGGGGAAGCGAGAAAATGCGGGAGGTGATTACTGCCCGGGAGAGGAGGAGAGAGAGGGAGGCAGGAAGGAGAGAGAGGGAAAGGAAGGAGAGAGAGGGAGAGGAAGGAGAAGGAGAGAGGGAGGCAGGAAGGAGAGAGAGGGAGAGGAAGGAGAGAGAGGGAGAGAGAGGGGGGAGGAAGGAGAGAGAAGGAGAGGAAAGGAGAGAGGGAGGAGGGAGAGAGAGGGAGAGGAAGGGAGAAAGAGGGAGGGTGAAAGGGAAGAGAAACTGATGAAGGAAGAGTAAGGGAGAAAGAGAAAGTGAGTGAGAGAGACAGAGGGATTAAGGGATATGAAAGGAAAGGGAAGAGAAGAAGAGAGAGGGGGATGAGGGTAGAGAGAGGGAGAAAGAGAAGGATGTTGGAAGACGAAAAGTGAAAGGGGGAGTGGGGCGAGATGGAGTGAGGGAATAAAGAAGGTGAGAGGAAGAGAAGGAAAATGAAGAAAACTGGAAAGAGAGAGAGAGGGAGAGGAGGGAGGGAGAGGAGAGGAGAGGAGGAGGAAGGGGGGAGAGAGGAGAGGGAGGAGAGAGAGAGAGGAAGAGAGAGAGGAGAAGAGAGAGAGAGAGAGAGGAGAGAGGAGAGAGGAGGGAGAGAGAGAGAGAGAGAGAGAGAGAGAGAGAGAGAGAGAGAGGAGAGAGGAGAGAGAGGAGAGAGAGGGAGAGAGGGGGGGGGGGAGTTAAACAGGACAGAGAGACGATTGTGCATCTGATAATTATAATTATCATTAAAAAAAAAAAAAAAAAAAAAAAAAAAAAACATTAACAACGAATATGTCAGAAGCAACTACAGAAAATGGTAACACAACCCCGCAGGAGAGAGCAAGACATAAAAAAACGATCCTTGGACACAACACAATGACCCACCTTCAAGAAAAAAATTGAGGCCGAAGACAAAGTCAGGCACGACACCCGAACACTGTGGCGCGATGAAAGAGACCTTGTACGACGAACCGTGATTCACGAGGACCAAACCAAGCAAGCTCCTTTTTCTACAAGTCAACCTCCCCCCCCTCCCCCAACTCCTCTCCTCGCCCCTCCTCCCCTCCCTCTTTCTCTTCATATCTCCCCTCTCTCTCTCTCTCTCTCTCTCCTTCTTTCTCCCGATCTCTCTCTCTCTCTCTCTCTCTCTCTCTCTCTCTCTCTCTCTCTCTCTCTTTCGTTCAGATGTTCATTTTACATACAACTAGGGAGGACCCGAGGCCAATTTGGAGGGAGCATAATTGAACCTCCGCATTACAGGGACCTTTCAGTAAACAAGGCCATCTCTGTGTGCGATTGGAAGGCGTCTCAATGGCTGTCTTGTTTTCCGTTGATTATATGGACGTGGTCTTGCTCTTATCCCCCTTTTGGTTCTCTTTGTATCTGTCTGTCCTTTTCTCTTCCCCCCTTCTCTTTCGGCGACGGAGGGTCTTCTCGTTCTCTGTCTATTCCCTCGTTCTTTCTCCTCCTCCGCGCACGTCCTGGTAAGAAGGGGGAAGCAAGAAGTGTGAAGAGAAGCGAGCTCCGTCTTGCATTTCCCTGCGTTGCCCAACAGGACAAAACCACGTCTGTTCTGTCTCAAGCGAGCTACCCGCACCACGTCTACTTGGCTACTTCTTTCTCTCTCCCTCTCTCTCTCTCTTTCTCTTCTTGCCATTCTCTCACTATTTCTCTTTCTGTTTGTTTTATTTTATCTCTCTTTTTATTTGCGACTGTACTTGATGTATGAAATGGGAATGTAGTTTCGTGTTTTATAGCTATTACTTGTTTCTTGTCAAATGGACTCACGAACTGACAATTAGTGTTGCTGAATAATGCACGATGCACAACTTACAAGGGCAAGCAATACATTTCCTCCACTTGCCACGATTGCCTTGAGCTGTCAGGAGTAAAATTTCACAAAATTCGCTCTGCAACCCAAGCACAATAAAAGCACTCATGGACTTCGTACTGGAAAGAAAGGTCACTGGCGACGAATGCACTTTGTCTCACTGCGCAATCGCTACCCCGCGAGGGCTGTCTTGGGCCACGGGGCTCCTCCTCGGCCTCCGCCTCCTCTGTACTTACACGAGCGTCATGGTGGCTGTCGTGGCACTCCGCTGTTCCTCGAGAAAAGCACTTCCACCGTCGGATAATCTAAGAACTCCCTCACTCCGGTATCATCTGGGGGCACTGTTGGACACTGGAGCGTCCCCCGTCCGGTCAGTATGACCCTCTGGCTTGGCACTGGCACTGAGCTGGACGAAAGCATGTGAGGAGACCACAGGGCCATTGACGCCCGCCGGCTACAAACAACAGACTCTTTATTCCCCCTCCTCCTTCTTCCCCTCGCCCCCCTCCCCCTTCCCCGCCCCCAGACATTCTCCTCCGCGGTGGCCGACGTGTACGATGATTGGCGAACTTGTAATCATTTCCCGAGCCGGACAATGCGCTCTTCGTCCGATTAGTCTACGTGAGTCCCGTCGCGGCCTCGGCATTAAGATCATTGTCACCTCCCGTCAATGGCCTCGCGAGAGTGTTTACGGCCCCCTTTGGCGGCCGAGGAGAGCGCGGAAAGTGAGGAAAAGAACAAGGCCGAGAAAAAAGAAAGACACCGGGAGCGGGAGGGAAAAAATCAACGAGTAAACACGCTGCCATTCAGCGGTGGCGCTAGTGCCTGCCGTGGCCGTCCATCGCTCTCCATTCGGCCCGCTAACTCCTGCGTGAACGACGGCGCTCATTTCCATTATTATTATTTCTCGGGCTTCCCAGAAGGAGCTGAAATGCCCGGATGCCCGTAATTGCACCGCTGTTGTCCGAAAACAATGAGTGTCTGATCCCGCGACCAGCCACAGCAGGCGCGGAGGAAACCAGGCTGGCATCGGCTCTTGTCCCTTAAAAAACAACCGACGGACTGTTTACCGGCCCTTTTTGTTCCCCGCCTCCGCTGCGTGTTTGTCTTTGGCGTAACCCTCTGTTGGTTATATTTAGCCGCCTCGAACTTAATGAACACGGATTCATTTAATTATTAACACGCACATAATGAAGTGTAAAATGTTTTTACCGGGCGAGAGCACAAAGAAATTGTGTGACGTCGTTCTCAAAAAAAAAAGAAAAAAAAATGCTGAAATACATGTTGATTTGTATCATTAATGTACCGGTACGTCAGCTGATTACTGACTGAATTTAAATCAATATTTTTACTATATTAGCGAATCAACGAATAAATGTAATTCATAAAATTTTACTACCAAACTTTAATTTCCGCAATTCATTTGAATATATAATCATATAGAAATACATTTGTGTGTGTGTGTGTGTGTAAATATAATGTGTGTGTGAGTGTGTGTGTGCGTGCGTGTGTGTGTGTGTGTGTGTGTGTGTGTGTGTGTGTGTGTGTGTGTGTGTGTGTGTATATATATATATATATATATATATATATATATATATATATACATATACATATACACATATACATACATACATATAAATATATGTACTTACAGTATATATATATATGTATATGTATATATATATATATATATATATATATATATATATATATAATATATATATATAATATATATAATTATGTATCATATAATATACTTATAATAGATATAAATAATATAATAATAATTAACTATGAGATATAAATAGACATAATATCACTCTAATACATAGATATACAAATAAATAGTAATATAATAATTTTGATTAACTATGGGGACGATATACCTAGCCCTGTACACACGCAGAAACACCGCGCAGCTCACGCTAATTAAACTCATAAACAAGTCTATAATTCTACGTGATATATGGCTTTCGTTTCTCTGAATCAATTGATAGATTGAGTGGGGATCGGTTGGTGGCTGCGAGCGCGGCACCCAGCCGGGCGCCGGAAGAGGGCAGTAACAATGGCCGCCGGGCGGCCTGTCCGGCGGTCAGACTCGAGAAACAAATGCATAATGTCGTGTGTGATAATTCTTGTCTCGAACCATTCCGATAGCAATCACTTGCAATCGGGGACGCCGTCTCAGTGACAAGACGGCCCCAAATCTACCATGCAGCGGCCGAGAGAGTTGTGTAACACGACCGCGCGACCCCCGGTTGTGCCAGCGTCAGCGGAGAAAAAAAAATGAACCAAATAAACCTCGCTGGACGATTCGAGTCGCTGATTCAACGGGCTCTGAAAGATATTCTATAACATTCGTGGTTTCTCTCTATTTTTTTACAAAGATTTCTTTACATCTATTTTATGCACGTTTGCCAGAAAGCTTTTTAATAGCACTTGCTCTCCCGGTTGTGCAGCGTCACCTTTGCAATGGAGAAAAAAAAATACCAAATAAACCTCGCATGTGTAACGTCACGTCGCTATTCAGGGCTGAAAAATTTCCATAAATCATTTGCATGTACTGTAAAACTTGCATCTCGAAAGAAGGCAAATAACTCCTAATGGTCGACACATTATGGACAATCACGGCGGCGGTTGTCTGCCGGCGACGCAGCGGTCGGCCGGCGGCTCCTCGCGATTCCCCGTCACGCTGCGCGCCTTAATTGCCTGACAAATAGCGCGCGCGTAAGTCGCTTTTATTATTCCGCCACGCTGGCTGCTTTGCATCACCATGGGCGTCCCTGGCGAAGGGCGGGGGCTCGGCCGCCCGAACGGTGTCTAGGCTTTTGTCAAGCTGCGCCGTACCTCCTCCACCGCCGCCCACGCTCAGCCACGGGCGCGAGCACGAATACGCCGCTCGTTTAATGTCTTTGTGGCGACGCATCAAAATAATGATTAAAAAGCGAAACATGCGTGACACTTGGCTTTCTTTTTGAGGATGGAGAGCGAGTGGGTCATTCTCTCTCTCTCTCTCTCTCTCTCTCTCTCTCTCTCTCTCTCTCTCTCTCTCTCTCTCTCTCTCTCTCTCTCTCTCTCGCAAATGCACTGCCGAGGGGGAAGCGTCGGTCCGGAGCGGACTACATGGCCTCCTCTGTGCCTTTCGGTCTCCAACTTTCAGGACGAGCGGCCGAGTGACAACACGGCTTTGTGATATATATCCTTGAATTTAATGAGATATGACCTGGTAATAAAGCCGGAACAGACGCGTCTTTAAGAAACTCCATCAAGGAATTTTCGACCACATTCCGTCCCGCCATCGACAACAGCAATTTCTTTTTCCACCTGATTAGCGCAAAAAAACCCGAGTTAACAATCGCCTATCACACAACGTAACACTCGCCGACCACGAAGGAGGCATAACCGCCGGACAGAAGAGCCAGGGAAATTCGCCCTTATTACCAAGTCCTATAAGAGCCAAGGCCGAGGGGCGGGGAGGGTCACGCGGCGCCCCGACGACCGGCCCGGCTCAGGTTACGTGGTACAAAACAAGGGTATGTGATAAGACTTCTTAAGTGGAGGCTTTGTTTTAGCCTTCAGTTACGAGTGGGTTTCCTCCCTGTCCCTCACGTACACACAAACAAACACACACATGTACACTTACAACCTCCGCCATCTGTGCACATGTAGCAGGATGATATTGCCCTCTCAATGGGTGTTTTACATGTTTTACTTCTGAACATGTAGGAAATAATTGTTTTCTTGTCGCAATAAACAAGGCAAAACGATGAGTGCTGACCCTTCATTTTGCGAAATCAAGGCAATACTAACACACACACATTATATATCGATACTCGAAGTGCCCATAAATTGCTGCTTGAGCTGCAGCGTCTCACCCGCGAACGAGCGCAGAGCGCGCGGCTGGCGACGAGGCGCGACGCCGGAGATGGCCTTCTAATCTCGCCGCAGCAAACAGCGATCTCCCAGGAACACAAAGAGCCTCGGGCGGGAGGCGCGCGGCCGCCGCATGGGATGATCACAACAACGCCCAGTCAAAACACAAAGGAATCCCATTCTGAATCATTTAAAACCTGTTGACGACGTTTGATCACAAACAGATGTGCCGGACCAGCGCCCATACGCACAAGTACAAGGCAGCGCTCTTCCTCTCTACCTTCCCTGCTGAGCTTCAGGCTTCACTTTGACGGATGTTTTACGCCCGCGACTAGCCACTAGCAACAGGCGCAGGCATCTTTGGCATCAGCTCCTCGGCGTGTGCTAAACCACTTGTATATTAAACCCCTGAGATGATAGTCCTTTATCAGTCATCATCAGATTTACGCTCTTTAAAAGTGATGGCTCAACTTGGCCTCAACAAGGTCTGCGTCTGAGCTAAACAGAGGGCTAAGCAAATAAACAAATAAACGGCCACCATGATCCCAGGGCATGCGAGCCACGCGGCCACAAAACACGGCGGACTCGAGTGACACTTCCTCCGCCGCCGCGGGCCCCTCGCGCCGCATCTCACGACGTGTTAATCAGGCCGCGGTAGTCAGCAGAGCCTCGGGCGCCGCCCTTGCCGCCCTCGCCGCCCTCGCCGCCCTCGCCGCCCTCGCCGCCCTCGCCGCCGGATCCGAGGCCTCCGCTCGAGGGGCCGCGGCGCTCGCCTCGCGGGAACTCGACACCCGGGCTTTATGATGGATGAAATGTCCGAAAAGACACAGGACACCGCCCTGCGTGTCACGCGCGCGGAGTTTTTTCTTGCTTTAAATCTTTTTAAGAGTTCTATGTCTTTCTCTGCGTCTCGCTATCTATCTCTGTCCGTCTGTCTCTCTGCCTGTCTGAGCTTAGGTGTGTGTGTGTATGTGTGTGTGTGTGTGTGTGTGTGTGTGTGTGTGTGTGTGTGTGTGTGTGTGTGTGTGTGTGTGTGTGTGTGTGTGTGTGTGTGTGTGGTGTGTGTGTGTGTGTGTGTGTGTGTGTGTGTGTGTGTGTGTGTGTGTGTGTGTGTGTGTGTGTGTGTGTGCATGTGTATATATATATATATATATATATATATATATATATATATATTATATATATATATATATATATATTATATAGTATATATATATATATATATATATATATATATATATTATATATATATATATATATATATATATATATATATATATATGTATTTATACATATGTATATATATACACGTGTATATATATACATATATATAGATTATAGACAGATGGTTAGATAGACAGGTAGATAGACACACACACATATATGTGGCCTACACTCTAATTTTGCCTAAGATTCTAAAGATCGCGCCCAGATACCTAAGGGGCCCTCATGGCCCTCATGGCCCTCCCTTCGATAGCCAGAATTCCAGCACCCTTCCCCTTCCCCGTCCACTGACCTCTCCCTCCCTCTCGCTCTCGCTGACCTCCTCCTCCCTCTCCCCCCCCTCCCTCCCCTCCTCTCTCCCCTCCCTCCCCTCCCCCCGTCGCCTCTCCACTTACCGAGGAAAACAACAACGAATCTTGTATGGTTAAAACACTTCTCTGTTTCTTAGCCCTCGCCCATACACGCCCACGCACGCCCGACGCCCACCACTAATAATTCTCCCCGATTACACACATTCTTCGTCGAAGGAAAATTGGAGTCTGTTCTCCTCCCCCCCTTCTTCTTCTTTTCCTTTTCTTCTTCTTTTTCTTTTTCTTTTTCTTTTTCTTTTTCTTTTTCTTTTTCTTTTTCTTTTTCTTTTTCTTTTTCTTTTTCTTTTTCTTTTTCTTTTTCTTTTTCTTTTTCTTCTTCTTCTTCTTCTTCTTCTTCTTCGTCTTCGTCTTCTTCCTCTTCGTCTTTCCCCTCTTTAGAAATTATTACGGTATGATATTCACGGATGATATTGACTATTAAGGAATTTTTTTTTTTTTTTTGAAAATAGGAATAATTTGGCGATAATTTGGAAAAATTAATGTATGTATGTTCGTATGTGTGTGTGATTGTGATTGTGTGTGTGTGTGTGTGTGTGTGTGTGTGTGTGTGTGTGTGTGTGTGTGTGTGTGTGTGTGTGTGTGTGTGTGTGTGTGTGTGTGTGTGTGTGTGTGTGTGTGGTGTGTGTGTGTGTGTGTGTGTGTGTGTGTGTGTGTGTGTGTGTGTGTGTGTGTGTGTGTGTGTGTGTGTGTGTGTGTGTGTGTGTGTGTGTGTGTGTGTGTGTGTAAGTATATACATCACTGATTAATGTAACTCCCACGGACATTCTGAGATCACTTTCCTGTCGTTGCTTCGAGTAGGAAATATCCGAGGCAGACTTTCCCGCGAAGTCCTCCTCTGCACTGGTCCCACACCGGCGAGCGGAGGCCCAGCCCCACGACCCCGGAAGGTCGTCCTCCCCGCGCTCCCCGGTCGCCCTCAGCGCCGTCGGGACACTATTATGAACACACTCGCCTGCGGTCGTAGAAGAGGAAGTGGTGACAACTCTGTCGCCGCCGCCGCCTCGCCTCCACCAGGTGGGTCGTCGTCCTCTTGGCCCCCGTCATCACTCGTTCGCGTTCGGCACTTCCCCGAACGCAGGGAGAAAGCTGGCACTGTCTTACGCGTTTCACCTTTCTCTCTTTCTCTCTCTATACATATATATATATAAATGTTTTATATCGCCATACGTCTGTACAATTTTGACTTCGAAAAAGTCCAAGCGTTCCTTTTCACTGCCCGCGGGATGACGTCACTGTGAACGTAGCGAGAACGTCAGCTACGCGAATGAACGTAAATGCGAGGCAGAGCGCGAGTGTGAGTGCGTGTACCCGCTCTCACCCGCGCCACGAGGACCACTACAAGCCGTCCTTCGCTCACCAGTCACGGACACACGCGCCTCCGGAGTGATCAGTGACCACAAATCCTCGCGGGATTCGCAGAGAAGGGGAGGGAGGAGGGGAGTGGAGAAGGGGAAGAGGAGAAGGAGGAGGAGGAGGGAGATTAAATGGGGAAGGGGCACGAGGGGAGACGGGGAGGGGGACGCTGTAGGTATCTCTCCTTCGTCACTATACGCGAAACGCCGAGTCACCCCGTCAGAGGATCTATAGCCGACGTTAGCGACTAATCCCCCGAGGGTGAGCGCGGCGGCGAGACCAGCAGGAGGAAAGGGCAGCACGCACGGATCCTCCTTCACCCCTTCTCCGCCTCCCCCTTCTCCTCCTCCTCCTCCTCCTCCTCCTCCTCCTCCTCCTCCTCCTCCTCCTTTACCCCTTCTCCTCCCCCTCTCTTTCCCCTTCCTCCCCCCCTTCCGCGCATCTGAGCCACGTTACGACGCCGTCCTGCATTGTCATTCTCTCGGACCTCATTATTCTCCTTATTAAGTCTTCAACGTTCCCCGCATTTTGAATATTAGGAAGAGGAAGTGAAGGAGATAAAAAGAGAGCAAAGGGATTAGGGCAAGATTAACAAGATACGACGAAGAGAGAAGAAGAGGAGGAGACGCAAAAGGAGCAGAAAGATGCCGCCTCGTCATAAAAGACGGGAGGAGGAGAAAAAGAGAGGATCATTATGATGAAGCGGAGGGATTCAACAGAGACGAAGATGGCCCATAATGGCCTACTAAAGAAGAGAATTTAGGCGAGGGAAGGGAGGCTCGCTGGTGCAAACAGGGAGGCGGGACTCCTTCGGCAAAGAAAGCTAAGGTGGGGGGAAACAAGAGGAGAAAAACGGACGAAAAAGGAGAAAGCAAGAGAGGGGAGAAAAGATTTTAAAAATGAGGAGAGAAGCGCGCCTTCGAGTGCCTCAAGCTCCCGCCGAGCCTCCGAGGAAAAACGTTTCGGCGGGGAGTGCACCTGCGGCAGGACGAGAAGGCGCGCGTCTTCGTGGTTCTCCGTCGGGCCGCCGCGTCAGGGCAGCGAGGGAGGCGTTTCCACACGCGGGGTTCGCGGCGGCCAAGTGAAGGCGGAAAAAAAAAGCGTGAAT
>NC_051391.1:16101801-16104301 GCF_015228065.2 Penaeus monodon | reverse complement strand
CACACACACACACACACACACACACCACACAATATTATATATATATATATATATACATATATATATATATATATATATATATATATATATATATATATATATATATATATATATATATATACATATATGTCTATATGTATATGCATATATTTACACAGGAATAACCTTTCGCGACTTTGCATTCATCTTGAGGACACCGAAATTGATAATTTTATACACCGTATCGCGCGAAATAATTCTGATAGTGTTGATCTACTGGCAATTGCAAGAGAAAGCGTCTAATTGCATTCTACTTAATTTGCCTTTGCTGTTAGGCAGTAAGCGTTGAACTCTCAGAAGTGAGTCGGCTTTGACTTGACTTTATAAATCCTATAAAATTCCAAATATACTTAACTTCCACTCAACATCACAAGTTTTATCTAAGCTCAGACGTGGCAAGAATTCCTCAAACAAAAAATTGACCTCGTTAAGAAGACTTACTTAATTTCCAGCTGAAACTCCACACTGAAACTGCTCAGAGAAAACAAGTGCGCCGATATTCCGCATATCGATTACCTCATCAACACACGGCTTTTATCAACAGATAAACACTACGCCAGATATTAAATTTTGAGCAACGAAACTTAATCATCACTGTGGGTAGAACGTAATCACCCAAGTCCACATGTGACTTCAACATATTTTCCCGTTATAGGTCGCACATCACCATCGTCCGGAATTTACATATTCATGTCAACTTTGCAGTTTCTCTTCGACACTCCCCATTCCCTTCGCCCAGGCTGCCGCTGCCACCACCTGCACCTCCTCGCGCTTACCACGTCCTCCTCTCACGGCGCCGCTCAGCTTCCCTCCCGCTTACTCCCGCATGATCGCCACCTTTTCGGCCCTTCGACTCGAGTGTGAAACTGCGGGCGTGAGAGAGATCGAGCCCGTGCGAAGGCTGTCGGAGAGGCGGCGCGACCTCCGCCCGCCCGCCCGCCCGCCCGGACTCACTCACACTCCCGCCGGTGGTCTAGCCTGCAAATCGGGTCGGAGGTCAACTCTCGGACTCGGCCGCCCTTCGCACGGGCTTCACGACATTCGACACTTAAGGGCACCTCGTATCAGCAGGGGCCAGGCGGCCGGACGAAGGGACAGAGGACGTTACAGGTGTGGAGGCGAGGAGCGGTGGCCATGATGCACGGCCAGGTAGGTACACTGCGCGCCCAGGCTCTCTCTCACCTCGCCAACGTGCCAAACTTAGCCGATGTCGTGTATGTTTGATAGGCGCGTGCCATCACCACGGCCGCTGCCAAGAGGCACTAGTGCTCCTGCTGGCGGTGTTGGCGACCGGCCGTGCCTCCAGGACCGGTGGTCAGCGCAGGTGACCAGCTTACCTGTGTCACACTGATGGTAGCTGCCGCTCCGCTACGTCCGCACTCTCTGCTTCACTGGCGTAAACAATGTGTGGTGTTGTCACTGGTAAAGTAGGGAGCGAGTGTAGCACGTTAGCACATAGTGTGGCGCCCAGCGTGTCGCGGCACAGAGTGAGCGCTCCGAGTGTGTGGTACCCGCAAACAATGCGCGCAGCCGCCGCGTGTTGTTCCACAGCCAATGCCGGCCACACTGAGTATTCTTACGGATTCCCGTCAGTGGCGGGCGCCGCTGCGCGTGACGTCACCGCACTGTTCCCCCATAACAAAACGTGGCGGCGCGCAGCCAATCAGCGCGCGCGGGGCCACAATGGCCGACCAATGGGGAGGCGCCTCCCCCCGCGGCGACCAACCATTGTCCGGATAACAATAGAGCCCACAACAACGGGGGCAGGACCACAATGCCGACACCCACAATTGGTCCACTGGCGCAGGTACACCAGCCAACGAAAATTGCCGGCCGGCCCCCGCGCTCCCCGCCAAGAAAAAGCCGCCCATCGTGGAATTTTGTGGTCGCGAATTGGCAAGGTGGGGGTGCGACTGGGTTTTAAACCCCCACCTAACTAATGTGTATTTTTCCGTAGAAATGGCAGTGGTATAGCGGGCGAGGGGAGCATCGCGCCGCAGCTGTGTGAGCTGCCGCCATTGGTCCCCCCTCGCACCTCACCCCCCACCCCCTCCTCCTACTCTGTGCTTCTTCACTTTTCCTCCTCCCGTGTGTATCTTCCTCAACGCACCCCCCCGCCCCTCGCCCCCTCCCCCGCGCCGCGACTGGAAGGCGAACAGTAGCCAAGACTGGGAGCTTCCACTTTGTAGCTACACAGGCTGGGAACTTTAAATCTGTGTATTGATTTTCCCCTCAGTTTCTAGTCTTGACCGGTCAAGTCCCTTACGTTTAAGGCCTCGGATCGAGGGAAAGGGGGGGGGGGGCAGTTAGAGTACACATCCGCTGCCACATGAAAAAAGACTTGTAAGGGGAACGCGAGCGAGGGGAGAGAGGGGGCCATTTTAGGGGAATAGCCATACGTTGTGTTATGACGGTTTCGTCGAGGACTGAAAAGTTCTCTGCTGAGCTGAATTTCGCTCTT
>NC_051391.1:16089301-16091801 GCF_015228065.2 Penaeus monodon | reverse complement strand
GAATTGCTAAATCAATTTCCACCGAGTGCCCACGGGAGTGAGCGTAAAACTTCGCTGTCATTACTCAAGTATGAGTAGACAGGTAATGTCTATGGAGCTAGTAAGATCCTAGTTGCACACTCCTTTTAGTGGGTCGTGTGGCATGGTTGGTTTAGCACTGGCCTCCGGGTCCGGTTTCATACCCGGAGTGACCTAGGTTCGAATCCTGGTCAGGGAGGGTTGTTATTTATCGATATCAATGCGGCATTGCATTATTCCATCTTTCATAAATATACCTCAGGACATCTGACTTAGGATTTGAATTGCTAAATCAATTTCCACCGAGTGCCCACGGGGAGTGAGCGTAAAACTTCGCTGTCATTACTCAAGTATGAGTAGACAGGTAATGTCTATGGAGCTAGTAAGATCCTAGTTGCACACTCCTTTTAGTGGGTCGTGTGGCATGGTTGGTTTAGCACTGGCCTCCGGGTCCGGTTTCATACCCGGAGTGACCTAGGTTCGAATCCTGGTCAGGGAGGGTTGTTATTTATCGATATCAATGCGGCATTGCATTATTCCATCTTTCATAAATATACCTCAGGACATCTGACTTAGGATTTGAAATTGCTAAATCAATTTCCACCGAGTGCCCACGGGGAGTGAGCGTAAAACTTCGCTGTCATTACTCAAGTATGAGTAGACAGGTAATGTCTATGGAGCTAGTAAGATCCTAGTTGCACACTCCTTTTAGTGGGTCGTGTGGCATGGTTGGTTTAGCACTGGCCTCCGGGTCCGGTTTCATACCCGGAGTGACCTAGGTTCGAATCCTGGTCAGGGAGGGTTGTTATTTATCGATATCAATGCGGCATTGCATTATTCCATCTTTCATATATATATATATATATATATATATATATATATATATATATATATATATATCTTCCTCTCTCTCTCTCTCTCTCTCTCTCTCTCTCTCTCTCTCTCTCTCTCTCTCTCTCTCTCTCTCTCTCTCTCTCTCTATATATCTATATATATCTATATATATATATATATATATATATATATATATATATATATATATATATATATATATATATATATATATATATATTCCTCTCTCATCATCTCTCTATATATCTATATATCTGTTTATCTATCTATCTATTTATCTATCTTACTCTCTCTCTCTCTCTCTCTCTCTCTCTCTCTCTCTCTCTCTCTCTCTCTCTCTCCTCCTCTCTCTCTCCCTCTCCCTCTCCCTCCCTCTCTCTCTCTCTCTCTCTCTCTCTCTCTCTCTCTCTCTCTCTCTCTCTCTCTCTCTCTCTCTCTCTCTCTCTCTCTCCTCTCTCTCTCTATCTATCTACCTATCTATATATCTATATAAATATTCTTCTTTCATCCTCTCTCTATATATCTATCTATCTGTCTATCTATCTATCTATTTATCTATCTTATTCTCTCTCTCTCTCTCTCTCTTCCTCTCCTTCTCTCTCTCTCTCTCCTCTCTCTATCTCCTCTCTCTCTCTCTCTCTCTCTCTCTCCTCTTCTCTCTCTCTCTCTCTCTCTCTTCTCTCTCTCTCTCTTCTCTCTACACTGTTCTGTAAATCAAATGTTATCAAATCAATCATCTCCTCTCTCTCTCTCTCTCTCTCTCTCTCTCTCTCTCTCATCTTCTCTCTCTCTCTCTCTCTCTCTCTCTCTCTCTCTCTCTCTCTCTCTCTCCTCTCCTCTCCCCTCAACCCCTGTCGTCATCAAGATTGACTTTTATAAGCGGACAACCCTAAAGTGTTCTTCCAAATGTAAGTATTTTAGATCTGTGAGCGTATTTAGACCAGGCTAATTTCAAAATCCCCATTTATTGGGATTTCCTCACACACATCACGTACATATATACATACTGCATCTTTTCATAGGTGTGTGTGTGTTTGAATGTGGGTTAGTGTGTGTGTGTGTGTTTGAATATATGTGTGTGTGTGTGTATGTGTGTGTTTGAGTGTGTCAGTTCAGTGTGTGTGTGTGTGTGTGTGTGTGTGTGTGTGTGTGTGTGTGTGTGTGTGTGTGTGTGTGTGTGTGTGTGTGTGTGTGTGTGAGTGAGTGTTTGAATGTATGTGTGTGTGTTTCTGTTTGGGTGTGTCACTTCAGAGTGTGTGTGTGTTTATGTGTATGTACGTGCGTGTCTACGTGCATGTGAGTGTCTGTGTACATACATACTAATAAAAAAATACCGTTTCAGACACAGAAAAGCAATATGCACCCGCGTACATTTCAACAAGCTCCTCAACAAAATTTCTCTCCAGACTCGCTGTTCAAAGGAAAAGAGGATTTTAATACACATCTAAATGTCTCAGAGCCGTTCCTAGGATGCTGAGAGCGCGCGAATGACGATCTAACAGCAGCAGATAACGGCGAGTCGGAGGCTGCAAAAGTTACGTTGCTCGTTCGCGAAATCTTAGGGTCTTGAGAGTACCGTTGCCAGAAAAAAAATTGTATCTTCTGGCTCCCTTCGTTTCAAAGTTTCTAG
>NC_051391.1:16079301-16081801 GCF_015228065.2 Penaeus monodon | reverse complement strand
ACCTTATCAAATGCCTTCTTAAAGTCTAAGTATACACAGTCCACCCAGCCGTCTCTTTCTTGCAATATTTCAGGAACTCTATCATAGAAACAGGAGATTTGCGACGCATGACCTTCCTTTCCTAAAACCACATTGTTTATTTGGTATCATATCGTGTTTTTCCACCCACTGTTTCCTAATTATCCTTTCTAACAGCTTGCATACTACGCTAGTTAACGAAATTGGTCTCTAATTTAGAGGCATTTGTTTGTCGTCGTTCTTGGGGAAAGGTGTAGCATTGGCAAGTTTCCAGTCTTTTGGTAGTTTTTCTTGTCTCACTGAATTTCCGAATATTAACAATAACGGGGAACAAAATTCTTCGGCACATCCCCTCAGAATCCAGTTAGGTATCTCATCTGGTCCCTCGGCTTTGGTCTTGTCTAACCCTTTCAGTTGGTCTTTTATTTCATTCTCTTTGAATGTGATATTTTCAATATTCTGATTTACGCTTGTACGGTTACTTGCCATTTCAAAATATGGGTCCTGAACAAACACTGACGGAACTTTCTCATTAAGGATTTCACAAATTTGCTCTTCCTTAGTATAAACGATGTTATTGTCATTGATGGCGCTAATTTGATCTCTACTTTTAGACTTACTATTTATGTAGTTAATGAAGAGCTTTGCTTGGTTTGTACATTTATTGATTATATCCTTTTCACAGTCTAAATTCGCCTCCTTCATGGTTTGGGTATACGCATTTCTTCCTACTTTATACCTTTCACATACGCTGCCTGAGATCAATGTCTTTTGAGCCTTCTCCAAAGGGGCTGTTTGTTTTCTCTCATTTTCTTGCATTTATCATTAAACCACTTTTGGCCATTTCTTGCTTCAGTTTTGAATTTTGATACAAAATTTTCTACTCCTTGTTTAAAGACTTCGCAGAATTTAGAATATTGCAGATCAAGGTTCTCTTCGTTCAGGAAGATTTCCCAGTTTATGCCATCAAAGAAATCTTTGAGGCTTCTATAATTACCTCTCTTGTAATTGTGCTTTCCCTGTGGCAGACAGTATTTCAACTTAATTAATACATGATCACTTTTTCCTAGAGGAGGGTAGTACTCCATATCCTTAATATCATCTCTATGCTTTGTAAATATTATGGTCTATCTAGCCCTCTTATCCTGGTATGATCTGTTACATTCTGGAAGAGACAGAATTCATTTATGACTTCTAATAATTTTGCATCCCACGAATCTGGCTGAGCTCTGGGATCGAAACTTTCCCAGTCAATTTTGCTTTTAAAATCCCTTATTACAAGAATTTATTTTGCATTAGTTTCCGAAAGTAGCTTTTGGTATGTATGAGGTGGTATGTACACTGTGGTTATTATTATACTTACTCCGTTTGTTTCTACCTCAATTACTTTTAGTTCTATTATGGGATCTTGCTGAATCTTTATCTCCTTCATAATAATTCCTTCCTTGTTAATATTGCTACTCTACTTCCATTTCCATTTACTTTCTCTTTCTCCAAGTGTTATAGTCTCTGAATCCTAATGTTACAACGTCTACGGAGGGATCCAGTTTCGATTCAGTGATGAATGTTGCAACTGGTTTATTACTTTCAATAACTGCATCTAGTTTTAGTAACTTAAGCCAACATAAACATAAACCATCTATATTTGTATAAAACATTTCTGTGTAATCTTTCGGTATGCCTTTTGTCTGCAAGGCTAATGATTGTCTGTCTCCACATTTTGTTTCCGACAGTAAACTTGTTTTGCTTGGACGCCTCTCAGTTTTTTTTGTTCTTCAGTCGTTTGCTCGTTTTTGTTTTTTACCTCTTCCATTTTTTCTGCATTATTTCTCTGTCACCTTTGACGGGCGTTTCTTTCTCTTTTCGAATAATCCCAACCCTCTGTGGACTATCATATTCTGCTCCGAGAATTCGGGATTTATGACCTTGAGAACACTGTCAGTTCTTGTCTTTGTTGTATCGCTCGATTCCATCTTCTATAGCTTTTTCTTCATGTCCCAATATGACTATGTCCTTGTTTTCATCAGCCAGATTTGCAATATTCCTTGCGTGTTGCCCAAGGTGTGATTTGAATTAATTTTTCTTGACCTTCTCTGCAAGCTGCGTCTTTATTTCTTCCTTTGTGATCTTGATGTCCTTTTGTAACTTTTTTTCCCCTTTTAATTTACAGATTTCTTTACTTTAGATACATTGGCATATGTAGCTGTCATCTTTTTTGCCTCTTCCATTATTTGAGACTGGTCTGCTTGGCAAATTGATTTCAATCTGGTTAACAGTTTCCTGTACTTTGATTAGTGTGTGTGTGTGTGTGTGTGTGTGTGTGTGTGTGTGTGTGTGTGTGTGTGTGCGTGTGTGTGTGTGTGTGTGTGTGTGTGTTATTGTGTGTATGTATGTGTGTGTGTATATGTATATATATATATATATATAATATATATATATAGATATATATATAATATATATATATATACATATAATATATATA
>NC_051391.1:16069301-16074301 GCF_015228065.2 Penaeus monodon | reverse complement strand
CACCCCACTCCCCTCCCCTCCGGTCCGTGACTCCTCCGCTGATTTCATCCTTGAGATCAGTGTATATCTATTGATTCTCCCTCAAGCCGCGTCGTGACAAAACCTCGAAGTCAAGATTTACAAACTTGATTCGTAACTATCCATGTTAAGGCTCGCATCGCGCAACAGCAGGATTGGCCGTTCCCCGATTATTAAATGGTCGAGTAAGCTGTTTGAACCGCAGGTCTCCGGGATTGACACGTTCGCGGGGAAGGTGGGAGGCGAGCTATAAACATGGCCGCACTTGGCGTTTGCGTCAATGGCTTTTTAATTGCGAGAGAGAAAGCGAGAGGGACGAAGACTGAGTGGGGAGGGGCGGGGGAAAGGGGGAAGTGCGAGGGGTGGAGGGCGGAGGGAGGAAGGGAAGGACAAAGATAAGAAGGGATAAATTAGTAGACAGATAAATTAGAGGCATAGAATATATATCCCTATAGATAGATACGCACAAAGACCAACCATACGAACACATACACAGGTATACACAGGCATATCCAACCAGCCAGACGTATATACCTGTAAAAGCAAAAGATGCGGAGTCGTCCAAATCAGCTGGCGGAATCCCAAGAGCATTGAGACCGCGACGAAATTACGAGATTCATTTTCGTATAATTCGAAAGGCCACGGATCCTTCCTTTTTCCGGGTTGTGTTACACTGTTTTTGATAACGACATAAATAGTAAAGATGATGCGTGAGGGGCGCGTGACGTCAATAGTGAGTGACAAGGGACATTTCTTACGTGCAGCTGATATTATAAATCAGTTTTGAAATCGTTGATTCATTTGACGAACTTAATTGCGGGATGGGTATATAGTACTGTATAGAATAAATTCCTTCGATTTTGATTCAAATCAGGGTTTCACTTTTTATATTTTAGAAATTAGATCTCCTCTCTTCAAACAACTGTAATGCTGACTGGTTTGTCCACTTTAAAATATTAATGATTATAATGAAATGAATAATGGCAATAGCATTATAAGGAACTAGTAATCTACTATGATATTATGAATGCTGCTGTAATTCTAGCAAATATCGATAGTAATGATAAAGATAAGGAGGGTGCGATGATAGATAAGGATAATAATCGTAAAAAGAATGATAAAAATTATTATGATAATGATAAGAGAAAACAATAATGGTAATGATGATATAAAACAAAAACTACAATAATAATAATGATAATAATGGTAATGATAATAATAATGGCAATAATAATAATAGTAATAATAATAAATAATAATAATGATTAATATACATTGTATATATATAATATATTATCATAAATATCATATATATATATTATTATTATATATATTATTATTATCATATTAATTATTATATTAATTATTATTAATATTATTATTATCATTATTTATTATATATAATAATAATTAATAATTAATATAATAATAATAATAATAATAATATATAATATAATAATAACATGATAATATATAATATAATATAATAATATATAATAACAATAATAATAATAATAATAATAATAATAATAATAATAATAATAATAATAATAATAATAATAATAATAATAATAAGGGAAATAGATAGGTAGATAAACAAGTTGTAGTAGTAGTAGTAGTAATAGCAGTAGTAGTAGTTGTAGTATAAATAGCACTATTAATAGTAGTTGCAGAAACGGGTATGGAAGAAAAACCCACAATACAAAAACTAGATTTATTGAAAGTGAGACTACAGTTTCGAAATCCACCTGGATTCTTTCAGACCTGAAGATGGAATCCAGGTGGATTTCGAAACTGTAGCCTCACTTTCAATAAATCTAGTTTTTGTATTGTGGGTTTTTCTTCCATTGTATCAGCACGGAAGAGTGTTTTGCTATTCAGAAACGGGTATATAGCTAGGATAGTAGCGAGGATAACAGCAGGGATTTTAATCATAACATCAATAATTACGCCGTAATTATAACAACACAAATATGACCACCGAAAATAATCAGTTTACAACAACTATGTAAAGGCATTTTATAGAGACACAAGTGCATACACATAACCAGGTATGAATATACACTGACACAAATCTACGTGGAAAGGGGTTGTTTTGCCCTCGGCGTTTTCAGCACTTGATGGTGTCTCTTTAAACGCTTGCTTCAGAGTTACATCTGCGGCTAGATTTAAGTGAGCTTAGCACTTGGCTACTGCGTGGGAAGGGGAAAACTCTTGAGTCATTAATCAAGAGTTGAGATAATACTTGAGGAGAAAATCGTCTTATGTAGTTTTCTGAGATTTTTTTTCTCTCTGTGTATTATTCTTAATCTCTCTCTCTCTCTCTCTCTCTCTCTCTCTCTCTCTCTCTCTCTCTCTCTCTCTCTCTCTCTCTCTCTCTCTCTTTCCTGCTCGTTCCTTGGCCGAACGTCAAAGAGAGACAGCGCTGACATGCACTCAATGAGGCTCTTTGAGGAAAGCGTCTAAGTCATTTTCATTTAGCGAGTTAATTATTTGCTAACTTTTTCCTGCTTCTTAGTTCTTTTTATCTTTCTTTCCTCAATTCTTTCATCCTTTTGGTCGGTTTATGTTCTGTTCATCATTTTGTTTTTATCTTATTTGATTTCATTTTAGTCTTTTTCCCTTTTTTATTATATTTATCTTATTATTTTTTTCATGATCATATTTAATAAATTTTGACAAGCTACAACCTGCTCTTAAGTGTTAGTGTTCCTCCCGCTGCTTTTTGGCCATTGGTTACGATGTTTATTTAGTCATTTACTTTTTCAGTCGTAAATCTGCCTTTTCGTTTTGTCACTGAATTATGACCCCGGGACAGCCTCTCACGCAGTTTCCTCTCCTTCTGCTTCATTTCGCTAAGGAATCTTGACGTTTCTTTTACTAACAGACTCGAGAGTTGGCTTTCACGATCTCCTGGGCAATCATCTCGTCGGAATCGGCTTTCGGGAATGGTGTTCATTGTGACAGCAGTTGGATAATGAGTGGATGGGAATGCATGATTATATATCAGGGGTATTTCAGTCTTACACCTTGCATCATCGGGTTGTTGATTTTCATTCATAATCTTTCTTTCCTCCACACTGGCCGACTGGTTGTCCTTATCCACATATTTCACAGAGAGAATTTAGAAGATCGTTTTTAAGTACATGTACACGCACGGTGTTCTTCCTCTGAGTACACTCCAATGGACATCCGGACTGACTGCCAAGTTAACACGTCATACCCCATATCTAAACCATGATGATTATATATGATACGTTATCATCCAGGCATTATAACTAAAGAAAATCAATAAAATGAACCCAAGAATAAGCCTATGATCGACCCTACACAGTGAATATCCAGACACCATGCCAGGGTCTGAAGAATAATATATATTCATACCATTTATTCATCTGTTAAACTAACATACAAACTATTTGTTAGTTATTACAGCTGTAACACAAGGGACTCAACACAGACCTGTTATAATATCTTGCCACATCCATAGAAATAACATACCTCAATTTGTATAAGTCTGAAGCTGTATATTTATTTTGTATTATACCCAACCGCCTGAAACCAAAATAATTTCCAACGATGACAAAAAAATAATAAAAATAACAAATAAATCTACAACCTACATAATAACGAATCCATTCTATCCACCTTTATAAAAAAAAAATAAATAATAAATAAATAAATAAATAAACAAATAAATAAAACATGTATATCTATAATAATATACATATACATACAATATGCACCATATGCAGCACACAATTGTCCAACCCATTTCCAGTTCTCCCCCTCCCCCCTCCCCCCTCCCTAGCCTGTTCCGGCGAGTGACCGCTTTCACGACGCATAACGAGGCCCCGCGCTGACCACCCGTAACGAGGCTGCGATCGGGGGCTGAGGAGCGTGCTTGGCGGCGACCGCGGGGGGGGGGGGCGGAGCTTACGAGTGGCGTTGCTACGTCTGTTGTTATCGCTGTTGTTATTATTGTTTGCTGTATTAATATTTTTCTAGTAAGATTATTATTATTATTATTATTATTATTATTATTGTTATCATTATGATCAATATCATTATTATTATTATCATTATTATAATTATTACTATTATTATCATTACTATCATGATTATTATTATTATCATTAATAATATTACTGTTATTATATCATATCGTTCTTGTCATTATCATTATTATTATCATCATTATCAATTTCATGAATATAATTTTTTTTATAACGATTATTACTATTGTCGTTATCATAATCATTACCGCCATTTTTAGCATTATCGATGCTCACGAATTTCTTCATGAAATTTGTCTCTTTGTTAGAAACGTCCCGTTTTCAGCGTCTTTGTCATCGAAATTACACCAAGAAATGTAAATTATTTTTTTTCCTTTTCTTTGATATTGGTAATGGGCAAAGTGTTCTACGATTCCTTGCCCCTTCGCCTGATCATCTGAGTCTTGCATTTCGCTTCACGACTTTCCTTTGTTTGTTCAAAATGGAATTACACGAGTGAGTCACCTGTGTGATCGGCTTCGGGTGTAACTCGAACGACGCCCTTGCCGTGGAGACCAAGAACGTGTGCATATCTGTATAAAGCGACAACTCATGCCAGTCTTAAATGAATATCGATTAATCTAGACATATAAGCATATTTTGTTCTTAATTTTTATCCTTTCCTTTTCTCTCTTTTAGCCATCTGTTTCTCTTATGCATTTCGTTTATTTTTCGCTGTCTCATCCGTGTATGTGTACTCGTTATTATCAGTATTATTTGTTCGAATGTATCTTTCAGTTTGGGTTTTTCGGTGAACTAAAATGGCTTTCAGTTGTTTGACTTTTTCGCAGTCTGAGGCCAAACTATATGCAACGAAAGTCAGACCGTTATATTTTGTATAGAAGCCAACAACACATTTCAATCCCTTCTTGGTTTAATCTCCGATCCCCTCTGACGTTCACAAAGATAACCGTAAAACAAAAACAG
>NC_051391.1:16044301-16046801 GCF_015228065.2 Penaeus monodon | reverse complement strand
TCTCCCCCTTCCCCCTTCTGATATTTTACCCCAGCAGAGGGCAAAAGACGGCCCAGGGAAATGATCCCCGCGGCAGAAATCAAAACTGTAACAGGTGGGTTTGGGGAGAGAGAATTTTCAGGACATGGTGTGTTGGCGTTGGGGAGAGGGAAGAAGAGGAGGCGAAGGGGGGGGGGGTGAGAAAATGGGGAGAGGGAGAGGGAGGGGGTGAGGGAGAGGGAGAGGGATGGGTGAGGGAGAGGGAGAGGGAGGGTGTGAGGGAGGGGGAGGGGGAGGAACCGGGCAAAGAAGAGGGAGAAGGAGAGGGAGAACGAGAAGGAGAGGGAGGGGGAGAGGGAAAGGCTGAGGGAGATGAAGAGAGAGAGAGAGAGAGAGAGAGAGAGAGAGAGAGAGAGAGAGAGAGAGAGAGAGAGAGAGAGAGAGAGAGAGAGAGAGAGCGAGAGCGAGAGAGAAGAAAAGAAAGAGAGGAGAGCGAGAGAGAGAGAGAGAGAGCGAAGAGAGAGAGAGAGAGAGGGGGGGGGAGACAAGGAGAGAGAGAGAGGGGAAAAAAAAAAGGAAGGAAAAGGAGAGAGAGAAGAGAAAAGAGGGGAGAAAAGGGGGGAGAAGAGAAAAGAGAGAAAGAGGAAGAGAGCGAGAGGGAGAGAGAGAAAAAAAAAAAGGGGAAAAGAGGAGAAGGGAAAGGGGGGAGAGGAGGAGAGAAGGAGATAAGAGGGAAAAAGGGAGAGAGAAAAGGGGGGGGAAAGGGGAAGAAAGAAGAAGAGAAGAAGAGAAGAGAAGAGAGGGGAAAGAGAGAGGGGGGGAGAGAGAAAAATGAAAAAAGAAAAAAAAAAAAGAAGAGAAGACAAAAAAGAGAGAGGGGAGAGAGAATGGGGAGAAGAGAGAAGAAGGGGAGAAGAGGAGAGAAAAAAAAGACAAAGAAAAGAAAGACGAAGAAAGAGAGGGAGGAAAAAAAGGGGAAAAAAAAGGAAGAGAGAGAAGGAAAAGGAAGAGAGAAGAAAAAAAAAGAAAAAGGGAGGAAGGAAAAAAGGAAGAGAGAGAGAGAGGAGGGGAAAAAAAAAAAGGAGAAACAAGGGGAAAAGGCGGGGGAAAAAGAACCCCCCGGGGAAAAATGGTAGAAAAAAAGGGGGGTAACCCTTTT
This sequence comes from Penaeus monodon, assembly GCF_015228065.2. NCBI lineage: Eukaryota > Metazoa > Arthropoda > Malacostraca > Decapoda > Penaeidae > Penaeus > Penaeus monodon. The sequence continues at coordinate 16,045,663 of NC_051391.1, read as the reverse complement.
AAGGGAAAAAAACGGGGGCAGAAAAAAAAAAAAAAAAAAAAAAAAAAAAAAAAAAAAAAAAAAAAAAAAAAAAAAAAGAAAAGGGGGGGAGGGAAGTGAAAAGAGAAAAAAAAAAAGAAAAAAAAAAAAAGGAGGGGAGAGGCGTAACGCAAAGATGGATTGGGTGTCAGCTGGTAACGCGTCTCTTTAGTGTTGAAAACGTCCCTGAAATATATTTGCAAAAATTCTTATTGACGTCCTATCGATAGATAAATTTCTTGAAAATGTCTCAATATATATAGCTTGCCTGTCTCTTTTTTGTATATATACACAGTAAGAAACTCATTTAAATCTAGGCGTGATCTCCACGGCATTTTAACTCATAAATCAAACATTAGTACAAAATTCTGCTACTGGTAAAGTCAAAAAACCATATTAATTTATCAAAAAAATCTAAAAAAAACCAAAAACGGGGTTACCCCAAAAAAGGGGGGCTAGGGGTTTCTCTTGGTGGGGGGGGCTCTTCATTAATATTTCAGGAAAATGAAGGCAGTTTGGCGTCTCCGGAGATTCATGGGCGATGCAAATTATTTGTAATGGGAGATGTAGTAATCTATTAATCTAGGGAAGATGCCCTGGATAAATTCCTGCACTAAAGCATGTGCAAATAAATCCATATGTGGAGATTTGTATATAAAAAAAAAAAAAAAAAGAAAAAAAGGAAAGGAAGCCCATTTTTTTTAAAAATTATGGAGTTGCAACGAAAATTAAAGTTTTTTAAATTAAAAATTTTTTTTTTCTGAAGCAGACCTTTTCCTTTTTTCCTTTTTTGCCCCTTTTTTTTCCGCTTTGTTATTTCCTTAATTCTAATCTCCATATACGCCTCTCCCCGTTTGCATTGAAAGAAAAAAAAAAGAGAAGGAAAAACACACGAAAAAACAGGACGGTCTGAGCCAAACGTGACAGAAGAAGGAATGCAAAAGAGGGGGGGGGTTTCCCCCGGGGCCGATGCAGGCCCTCTGATTGGTGGGAAATCACACTCATTGGACACAGATCCGAACCATGGCAGCCAAGACGGGGAAAAACAAAAAACAAGAACCCCCGGGGTTATTTCAGAAAAACCCCCCCATTGCCCCCTCATCGCCCCCCCCCCCTCATTCCCCCTTTTTTTCTCGGTGTTTTAATTTATTTAAAAACGCAACACATAATATTGGGTTTCGGGAAATTTTCCATGAATCCCCTCCGGGTTTTTGTCTCTTCTGCCCCAAAAACACCCCCCCCCGAAATTTTTTCAAATCGCACATGTTATGCGGGGGGGGATACGTTTGTAAAACCCTTTCCCTTTGTGTGTGTCTGTGTTGTGTGTGTTTGGTGTGGTGTGTG
>NC_051391.1:16033657-16036157 GCF_015228065.2 Penaeus monodon | reverse complement strand
TCTCATCCGAGGGGTCGGCGGTTTTTGCGCCCCCCCCCCCAGGGCGGAAGTTGCAAAAATCGCCCGGGGGGTTACTGCTTTTGGGGGTGGGCACCACCGGGGGAAAAGGGCTCGGTTCCGCCGAGTCAGCAGCAGCTGACCCCCAAGGAGCAAAATCAAAGCAGACAGTATTCCCCACCCAAGGGAAAATCCATTGTAACAAATGGAATCCAAACCAAAAATTAAACTTTTTTAAAATTTAAATTAAATTTTTATTTTTTATCATTATTTTTTTATTTTTATTATTAAATTAAATTTTTATTATTATTGTTATTATTATTATCATCATCATCATCATCATTATCATTATAGAAATAACAATAATAATTATTACTATCAGCATTATTATTATTATTATTAATATTATCATTATTATTACTAATATCATTAAATCATTAATTTATCTTACGTTTTTCTATTCCTCAAACCCCAATTTGTAATAATTATAAAGATAGAGTAATGATAATTTCCCAAAAACAAAAAACAACAACAATAATAATAATAATAATAATAAAAATAATAATTATTTTTTTTTATTGTTATTATATTTTTTATTTTTATTATTTTTGTTATTATTATTTTTTATTATTTTATTTTTTATTATTTTCTATTATTTTTTTTTGCTTTTTGTTGTTATAAATTTTGTTGTTATTAAACATTAACATTATTACACCCCTTCTCTCTATTATTTTTTATTTTTATTAATTTTTATTATTTTATTATTATTATTATTTTTTATTTTTTAATTATTTATTTAAATAATATTATTTTTATTATTACATTTTTATTTTTTTAAATTTTTTTATTAAATTTTTATTTTTTATTATTTTTATTTATTATTATTATTTATTTTTTTTATTATTATTATTTTTTTTTTTTAAAAAACATTACTATTAATTTTTAAAAATTTTTATTATAATTATTATTTTTATTTTTTATTTTTATTATTATTATTTTTTATTTTTTTATTTTATTATTTTTATTATTATTATCATAATTAAATTTTTAAACATTATTATTATTACTTTATTATTCCCATTATTATTATCATTAGTATAGTAGTTAAATACGGTAGTAGTAGTAGTAGTATCATATTTCATTTTATTATAAAAATTTTTACATTCTATTATTATTTTAAAAATTATTATCGTTATTTTATTATTAATTTTGTTTTCATTTTATTATTAAGAAATTATTATTATTATTATTGTTTTACTATTATTATTTTCATTATTAATATATTTTATTATTATTTATTTTTTATTTTATTATTATTATTATTTATTATTATTATTATTTTTTTACTACTACTACTTTCTACTATATTAAATTTAAAAAAATAATAAAAATCATAATAATAATAATGATAATAATAAAAATTAAAATATAATAAAAATAATAATGATAAATAAAATAATAATAAAAATTTAAAATAATAATAATAATGATAATTTATAAAAATGATAATTGAATAAAATAATAAACAATAATTATTATTATTATATTTTTGTTATTATTTTATTATTTTATTATTATTATATTTTTTATTTATTATTATTTTTATCATTGTAATTATTATTATCTCTCATCTTATTATATTATCTTATTATTATTATTATTATTTTTAAATTATTTTATTTTATTATTATTATTATTATTTTTATTATTTTGTTTTGTTGTTGTTTTTTTTTTATTTTTTTATTATTAATTCTTATTAATTTTTAATTATCCTCATGAATATCATTATTATCATTATTATTCTTTAATGATAGTAATATTAATAACAATAATATTATATGACGATGATATGAGGAATAATTAAAATAAAGAATAATAATAATAATAATAAAATAAAAAAATAATAAAATAATAATAAACCCTAATAATAATAATAATAAGATAATAAAAATAATAGTAAAAATATAAAATAAAATAATAAAAATTTAATATAATAATGATAAAAATGATAATAAAAATTTAAAATATAATAAAAAAATAATAATAACAACAACAAGAACAACAAAAAACCAACAATAGTAACCCAAAAAACAATTTAAATTTAAAATGATGATTTTAATTATAATATTAGATATAGAACCTATTGGGGAAAAAAAATAGAACTAGAAAGTAATGTAAAATTAAACAGCATTACATTTTGTAAAAAAAAAAATTGTAGTGAAAAAACTTATAAAATTCGATAGGAAAACAAAAAGGGGGAATAAAATATTTACATAATACTATTTTTTTATAATCTTTATTTTTATTATTATTATTATTTTATTATTATTATTATTATTATTATTATTATTATTATTATAATGTATATAAAACAACAGTAACGAAGATCACATGCATTATGGTTGTTATAACAAAATGGTGAACAGTGCCGGCATAAAAGGGTATAATAATAATAAAAATTATATATTTGATGTGAAAATAAAAATAATTAAGATTAGGAATA